>NC_064545.1:3050833-3352500 GCF_023856365.1 Brienomyrus brachyistius | reverse complement strand
ATTTCCCTGATTGTACCCCGCTGTATCTTTGACTTTGATTAGTCTTGTCTGGTTTTAAGTCCTGGTCTTACCTGTTAGCATTGTCCGTCATTGATGTTTGTTTGCGTGAGATCCCCGTTATCATCATTAAATCCCTGGTTTTTCCCCGAGTTCACGCGTTTGCCTGCTACTTACTCGCCGCACCTGCACGATCGCCTGTCTGCACCTGACCGATCGTGACAAATAGCATGAGGCTATTTATTTTATTTAATAAAAAGACAATGTATAGACTTGTTCTATAGGAAAAGTAACCTTAAGAACATAAGAAATTTACAAACGAGAGGAAGTCATCCGCCCCATCAAGCACTTTTGGGGAAAACTTACCTAATAGCTCAGAGTTTTTAAAATCTTATCTAGCTCTGATATAAAGGAACCCAGGGATTTAGCTTGTGCTACACTAGTCGGAAGACTATTCCATAATCTAACTACACACTGTGCAAAGAAGTGCTTCCTCAAATTCGTTTTAAAATGTTCTCCCGCTCAATTCCACTTATGGCCACGAGTTCTTGTATTTAAACTAATATTGAAATAGCCATTTGGCTGAACAGCATCCAGACCTGTTAGAGAACTGGGGCTCTGAACCCAGTCTGGATTAAAATAGAATTAACCATGTCTCTCATTATAATATTGGGATCATTTATTCTCTTCAGAGGCCTCCATAGAATAATGCATTGTGGAGAGCAATATCTGCAGGGGACCAAAGACATATAGGGAGGCTCTGTGCGTCCCAAAGTTAACCTATTGACGCAGGCTGTGGTGACAGTTGCTAGGCAAAGGAGAACAACATGGTGTACCAGATAAGGCGAAATTTCCCAAAAGTGGAAATGTACGGACAGAGCAGAAGGTATACATTAAATCACGATTATATATATATATATATATATATATATATATATATATATATATATATATATATATATATATATATATATATTATCATTATAAATTAGAACTATAAGTGATTGTTAATTACCGTTAACTAATTTCCTGTATAATCTTTCTCCCCTTTAATGGCAAAAATAATTGTATGTCAGCAGGCCAATCAGTGGAGAATTGTAAAATTTTTTATCCAATGAAAATGCTTGAAAATGAATTCAATCCGCATTTCAAAATGGAGACATCCCCTTGTACTTTGACCTTGTTTCATCGTTCAGTTGATGAAGATATTCTGAGACAGATCATTTTTGATACCTACATGCTAAAGAAAGGGTGCAATTCAGTCCTTGAATGAAAAACTTTTGATCAAAAAAAGATTACCGGAGAACTGTAAAATTTTGTATCCAATGAAAATGCTTGAAATTAAATCTAATCTGTATTTTAAAATGGAAACTACAACTTGGACTTTGACCTTATTTCATTAGTCAGTTCACTAAAATATCCAGGAGAATTTGTTTCACATTTACATGTTAAGGGAAGTCTGGAATTTAATCCTTGAATCAAAAGCATTTGGTACAGAAAAGATTAGCATAGAATTGTAAAAATTTTTATCCAATGAAAATGTTTGAAATTGAATCTAATCTGCATTTCAAACAGATGCAGATCATTTTTGACAACTGCATGCCAAGGGAAGTGTGGAATTTGGTCATTGAATTAAAAAGCTTTGCTCCAGAAAAGATTACCAGAGAACTGTAAATTTTTCTCTCTAATAAAAATGTTTGAAATTGAATCTAATCTGCATTTTAAAATGGAAAATCCCAATTGGACTTTAACCCTATTTCATCATTCAGTTGACTAAGATATTCTGAGACAGATCAGATCATTTTTGACATGTAGGACTTAAGGTTCATCAAGAGGCTGTTGGAAAGTAAGAAATGTGATATTAAACCATGCAAAACTGTGGTTTACTATCCTACAGGGCAGCAGAACTGTCATAAAAACACATGTTGATGACTGGATATTCCATACTTCTTCTAACCCTAACCCTAGCCACAGTTTGCTAACCCTAACCCTAATTTGGGGGCTTAAGGTTAATCAACAGGGTGTTGGAAAGAAGGAAATATGCTATTAAACCATGCAAAACTTACAAGGCAGCAGAACTGTCATAAAAACACATATTGATGTCTGGATATACCATACTTTTTCTAACCCAAACCCCAGCCTCAGTTTTCTAACCCTAATTTGAGGCTTTAAGGATAATCAACAGTGTATTGGACATAATGAAATACACTATCCTAAACTGTGGTTTCGTATTATAGAGGGGAGAAGAACTGCCATAAAAACACATATTCATGTCTGGATGTACCATACATCAACAGGGTGTTGGAAAGTAGAAAATATTCTATTAAACCATGCTGTGGTTCACTATCCTACAGGGCAGCAGAACTGTCATAAAAACACATGTTGATGTCTGGATATACCATACTTCTTCTAACCCTAAGCCTAGCCTCAGTTTGCTAACCCTAATTTGGGGCTTTAAGGTTAATCAACAGGGTTTTGGAAATGATAAAATACACTATTAAACCCTCCTAAACTGTGTTTTACTATCCTAAACTCAGCAGAACTATCATAAAGAGACATGTTGATATCTGGATATACCACACTTCTTCAACCCTAACCTTAGCCTCAGTTTGCTAACCCTAACCCTAATTTGGGGCTTCAAGGTTCATCAATAGGCTATTGGAAATGATGAAATATCCTAAACTGTGGTTTACTATCGTGCAGGGCAGTAGAACTCTCATAAAAGACACAAGTTTATGTCTGGATATGCCATACTTCTTCTAACTCAAACTCTAGCCTCAGTTTGTTAACCCTAATCCTAATGTGGGGCCTTATTATTAATCAGCAGGCTGTTGCAAAGAATACAATATGCTAATAAAACATGCTAAGCTGTGGTTCACTATCCTAAAGGCAGCAGAACTATCATAAAAACACACGTTGATGTCTAGATATACCATACTTTTTCTAACCCTAACCCTAGCCACAGTTTGCTAACCCTAACCCTAATTTGGGTCCTTAGGTTTAATCAGCAGGCTGTTAAAATGAAGAAAATATGCTATTACACCATGCTACACTGTGGTTTACTATCCAACAGGGCAGCAGAACTGTCATAAAAAGACATGTTGATGTCTGGATATACCATACTTTTTCTTAGTATGGTATATCCTAAACCTAACCATACTAACCCTAACCCTAAACCTAATTTGTGGCTTTAAAGTTAATCAACAGTGTATTGGAAATAATGAAATACAGAATTAAACCTGTCACGATCACAGCGGGCAGCAGTGCGATCGTGCGGGTAGGCGGGTCAGAAACAGGCAAGGCAAGTGGAAATCGGGGCAAACGACGGGTTTATTGAAGGCTAGGGATCAGGAGACACTTAACCACACCATAACCACAATGATGGACAGGGGAAACAGGTCAGACCAAGACTTAAATACACCAAGACTAATCAAAGGAATCGGACAAAGCTGGAGACGATCAGGGAAGCACACGTGGGTAATCAGGGGGCGTGGCACACACGAGGAGTGGACGAGCCGGGCATGACAGAACCATCCTAAACTGTGGTTTGGTATTATACAGGGGAGCAGAACTGTCATAAAAACACATGTTCATATCTGGATATACCATACTGTACTACTTCTAAACCTAACCCTAGCCACAATTTGCTAACCTTAACCCTAATTTGGGGCATTAGGCTTAATCAGCTGGCTGTTAAAATGAAGAAAATATACTATTAAACGATGCTAAGCTGTGGTTTCCTATCCTACAGGGGAGCAGAACTGTCATAAAAATACATCTTCATGTTTGGATATACCATACTTATTCTAACCCTAACCTCAGCCTCAGTTTGCTAGCCCTAACCCTAATTTGAGGATTTAAGGTTAATCAACAGTGTATTGGAAATGATGAAATACGCTATTAAAACATCCTAAACTGTGGTTTCGTATTATAGAGGGGAGTAGAACTGTCATAAAAATACATGTTCATATCTGGATATGCCATATTTTTTCTAACCCTAAGCCTAGTCCCAGTTTGCTAACCCTAACTCTAATTTGGGGACTCAACGTTAATCAACAGGCTGTTGGAAAGTAGGAAATATGCTATTAAACCATGCAAAATTGTGATTTACCATCCAACAGGGCAGCAGAACTGTCATAAAAACACACGTTGATGTCTTGATATACCATAATTCTTCCAACCCTAACCCTAGCCACAGTTTGCTAACCCTAACCCTAATTTTGGGCATTAGGCTTAATCAGCAGGCTGTTAAAATTAAGAAAATATACTATTAAACTATGCAAAGCTATGGATTCCTATCATACAGGGGAGCATAACTGTCATAAAAACACATCTTCATGTTTGGATATACCATACTTTTTCTAACCCTAACCCCAGCCTCAGTTTGCTAACCCTAACCCTAATTTGAGGATTTAAGGTTAATCAACAGTGTATTGGAAATGATGAAATACACTGTTAAAACATCCTAAACTGTGGTTTCATATTATAGAGGGGAGCAGAACTGTCATAAAAATACATGTTCATATCTGGATATGCAATACTTCTTCTAACCCTAAGACTAGCCTCAGTTTGCTAACCCTAACCCGAATTTGGGGACTCAACGTTAATCAACAGGCTGTTAAAATGAAGAAAACATGCTATTACACCATGCTGAACTGTGGATTACTATCCAACAAGGCAGCAGAACTGTCATAAAAATACATGTTTATCTCTTGATATGTCATACATCTCCTCTCCTGGAGCCGACACCTTATCGTGGTGGAGAGGTTTGTGTGTTCCCGTGATCTCAGGAGCAATGTTGTCTGGGGCTTTATGCCCCTGGTAGGGTCACCCAAGGCAAACAGGTCCTGGGTGAGGAACCAGACGAAGTGCGGCTCAAATAACCCCTAGGAAGCAGCAAAGCATGGACACACGATTTCCCTTGCCCGGACACGGGTAACCGGGGCCCCCCCCTGGAGCCAGGCCTGGGGGTGGGGCTCGATGGCGAGCGCCTGGTGGCCAGGCCCACACCCATGGGGCCTGGTCGGGCACAGCCCGAACAAGGCAAGTGGGTCCCCCTTCCAATGGGCTCACCACCCATGGGAGGGGCCATAGGGGTCGGGTGCAATGGGATCTGGGCGGCAGCCAAAGGCGGGGACCTTGGCGGTTCGATCCTCGGCTACAGAAGCTATCTCTAGGAACATGGAATATCACCTCTCTTCAATTCCTACCTCCGGCAGAACTTCTCCCATATCCCGGGGGAGGCGGGGGACATTGAGTCCAAATGGGCCATGTTCCATGCGTCCATTGTGGAGGCGGCTGACCGGAGCTGCGGCCGTAAGGTGGTCGGTGCCTGTCGTGGCGGCAATCCCCGAACCCGCTGATGGACAGCGGTGGTAAGGGATGCCGTCAAGCTGAAGAAGGAGTCCTATCGGGCCTTTTTGGCCTGTGGGAGTCCAGAGGCAGCTGACAGCTACCGGCAGGCCAAGCGGGATGCGGCTTTGGCGGTTGCTGAGGCAAAAACTCGGGCGTGGGAGGAGTTTGGCGAGGCCATGGAGAACAACTTCCGGACGGCTTCGAGGAGATTCTGGTCCACCATCCAGCGGCTCTGGGTGGGAAAGCGGTGCAGCATCAACACTATTTATGGTGGGGATGGTGCGCTGCTGACCTCAACTCGGGACGTCTTGGGTCGGTGGAGGGAATACTTCGAAGACCTCCTCAATCCCACCGACACGCCTTCCGATATGGAAGCAGAGTGTGGGGACTTGGGGGTGGACTCGCCTATTTCTGGGGCGGAGGTCACTGGGGTGGTCAAACAGCTCCTCGGTGGCCGGGCCCCGGGGGTGGATGAGATTCGCCCGGAGTTCCTTAAGGCTCTGGATGCTGTGGGGCTGTCCTGGCTGACACGCATCTGTGGCATCGCGTGGACATCGGGGGCAGTGCCTCAGGACTGGCAGACCGGGGTGGTGGTCCCCCTCTTTAAGAAAGGGGACCGGAGGGTGTGCTCCAACTATAGGGGGATCACACTCCTCAGCCTCCCTGGTAAAGTCTATTCGGGGGTCCTGGAGAGGAGGGTCTGCCGGATTGTCGAGCCTCGGATTCAGGAGGAGCAGTGTGGTGTTCGCCCTGGCCGTGGAACAGTGGACCAGCTCTATACTCTCAGCAGGGTTTTGGAGGGTTCATGGGAGTTTGCCCAACCAGTCTACATGTGTTTTGTGGACTTGGAGAGGGCATTCGACTGTGTCCCTCAGGGAGTCCTGTGGGGAGTGCTCCGGGAGTATGGGGTTCCGGGCCCCCTTTTAAGGGCGGTTCGGTCCCTGTATGACCGGTGCCAGAGCCTGGTCCGCATGGGCGGCAATAAGTCGGACTTGTTTCCGGTGAGGGTTGGACTCCGTCAGGGCTGCCCTTTGTCACCGATTCTGTTCATAGCTTTAATGGACAGAATTTCTAGGCGCAGCCAGGGCATTGAGGGTGTCCGGTTCGGTGACCTCAGGATTAGGTCTCTGCTTTTTGCGGATGATGTGGTTCTGTTGGCCTCATCGGACCATGACCTTCAGCTCTAACTGGGGCAGTTCGCAGCCGAGTGTGAAGCGGTTGGTATGAGAATCAGCACCTCTAAATCCGAGACCATGGTTCTCAGCCGGAAAAGGGTAGAATGCTCTCTCCGGGTTGGAGATGGGGTCCTCCCCCAAGTGGAGGAGTTTAAGTATCTCGGGATTTTGTTCACGAGTGGGGGAACGATGGAGCGGGAGGTCGACAGGCGGATCGGTGCGGCGTCAGCAGTCATGCGGGCGCTGCATCGGTCTGTCATGGTGAAGAGAGAGCTGAGCCAAAAGGCGAAGCTCTCAATTTACCAGTCGATCTACGTTCCTACCCTCACCTATGATCATGAGCTATGGGACCGAAAGAACGAGATCGTGGGTGCAAGCGGCCGAAATGAGTTTCCTCCGCAGGGTGGCTGGGTTCTTCCTTAGAGAAAGGGTGAGGAGTTCAGTCATTCGGGAGGGACTCAGAGTAGAGCCGCTGCTCCTCCGCATCGAGAGGAGCCAGATGAGGTTCATTCAGTAAATTCAGTTACTCTGCCCCCCAGCTTTGGAATTCTCTCCCTCCTCATCTCCGTAATTTAGATTCTCTTCCGCTTTTTAAATCCAGACTCAAAACCTACCTGTTTAGATTGTCTTATCTTTCATAATCACACATGTTTCTTTTAATCATTAGGTTTTTTCTTGTTTTATTGAATCTATGTATTTTTTGCATTGTACAGCGACCTTGAGTGTTTTGAAAGGCGCTTAAATAATAAATAAAATGTATTATTATTATTATTATTATTATTATTATTATTATTTAGGGTTCATCAATAGACTATTGAAAATAATGAAATATGCTACTAAAACATCCTAAACTGTGGTTTACTATTCTTCTGGGCAGCAGAACTGTCATAAAAATACATGCTTATCTCTGGATATGCTATACTTCTTCTAACTCTAACCCTAGCCTCAGTTTGCAAACTTAAGCCTAATTTGGGGCTTTAAGGTTAATGAACAGGGTATTGTAAATGATGAAATACACTATTAAACCATCCTAAACTGTAGTTTCCTATTATACAGTTGAGCATAACTATTATAAAAACACATGTTCACCTCTGGATATGACATACATTTTCTAACCCTAACGTTAGCCTCAGTTTCATAACCCTAACCCTAATTTGGGGCCTTAAGGTTAATAAACAGGGTGTTGGAAAGTAGAAAATATGCTATTAAACCATTCAAAACTGTGGTTCATTATCCTACAGGGCAGCAGAACTGTCATAAAAAGACATGTTGATTTCTGTCCTTTCAGGCCTGTCATCACCCCATAGAATTGGACACACTAGAAAATCATACCTCTAATTAAAGGTCAGGGTCTGCCCTTTAAATGGAATCCAAAAATATATTTATTTAAGCAGAGGAGAGAGAGGAACAATACCGGTTCCATCAAATTGACAGGTCAGGTCAAAAGGTCACTTGTGGGCGGGGCTTGTGTAGGCGGGGTTGTGGTGGTACGATGTGACGTCACGGGAGTTGGATTTATTTATTATTTATTTCATTATTTATTTATTAATTATTTATTATTTATTTTAAATTATTATTTTAAATTATTATTTATTATTATTATAAATTATTTTAAATGATTTATTTAATTATAATTTTATTTTTAAATTATATTGAGGAGAGTGCTATATTGAGGAGAGTGCTTATGAGTGTGTGTGTTATTTTAATAAGTTATTATTTTGTCGGGCACAGCCGGGGCCGAGCGGGGGTGGGTTACCTGATGGAGCGTGAGCGTACGGCGTGTCTGGTGTTACGGTACCGCGGTAAGGTCCCGGGCTTTGGAGAATCAGCAAAGGCCTTAGAACCCTGTGTCTGGTGCGGTACTGCGCTAAGGTCCCCGCGGGCTCGGATAATCCTCGGAGAGAGCGATGCCGGGGAGCTGAGAGCCGTGCCGCGGCGCGAGTCTGATGCCGGAGAGCTGAGAGCCGTGCCGCTGCGCGAGTCTGTGACAAACTCTGAGAGACTGAGACTCTGGGAGAAAATGATAAAGTTGGAGCAAAGAATGAGAGGAGGAGGAGGTGGAGGGTCTGTCGTCCAATAAAAACGCTTGGCGCTAGTTTTGACAATGTATGTGTGTTTCTTCCTCACGCAGGCGTTTGTATTACATCAGCGTATGGGGCCACACTTTTGAAGGCCGTCTCTAACGACTTGGGCCATACATCAAGTTGGACACCTTGTCTCCCAGTAAATCCTGTTTTTCATACATGACAGTACAGATATGGGTTAACAGAGAAACGATATGACTGCACCTGGTTGATATTGCGGCGAGCGGGGGGGCCTATTCCTCCTAGGGCAGAGGCACAAGTATCTTCGAGGTCTTTCCCTTCCTGCCAGCCAAAGAGGTTCATCCAGGCCTTACCCGGTGAGTATATTATTTCTTTTATTCGCGTGATAAAAATGCTAATTAATTAAATTAAATTAAATTAAAAATAACATTCTAATAATAGGTATTCTCTGTTTTTTCTATGTACAAGAGAGAGACTGCGCTGACCGGTCAAGAGAAAATCTACAAGAGACCTGAATCAGCAGTGTTATAAAGCACATAGCCAACGCTAATTAATAAAGAATTTAAGCATAATAGCCCAGACGTACCATGGCCTATAGCTGGTAGAAATGGAGCTATCCTACGGCCTACAAGATAAAAGCATATGGCACCAAATTGGAATCAGTAGTCTTTAAAAGAATAAATGGACTAGCAACTGTCTCTGGGGGAGCAGCCCCGGTTAGGTACTATTAAGCAGCATTTAGTGACATGCATCAAAACACATTTTTTAAAACTTTGACAGAATAAAGTCTTAGTTATTTTAATAAATACGTTTTTCAGTAAATGTTTATTCACGCGCATGCGGACAAACACACACCCCGGAGGTCAAACTAAAAAAAAGTTGATACAAACTACAGTTGTATCGGACACGCACACAAAAACACAAAAGAGTTTGCTCAATCAAAAAAAACACCAAACATATATAGTTCACGTTTTTTATTAAAATGTATAAGGATTGTTTTGATTTAAATTAATATGAGTGGAATATAAGTCATTTAGGCAACAGGATTTGAGGAAGAACCTAAATAGCAGCTAGAAATGACCGACCAGGCAGGCAGAAGTCTGCTTTTCTTATCTCACAAGTCATGGAAGGGTGGGAGGGGGGCCACATAAGTGTGGGGTAGGAACTGTGGAATCAGGCAAGGGTGTAAGAATTTAGGATAAAAACATATTTATTAAAATAACTAAGGCTTTATTCTGTCAAAAACAATTTTTAAATAATTCTAGCAGATAAATGGGGTCGTTATAGTGAATCTGTAGTCTCCCTGCATAGTGGATGACTGCTGACACTGTTGAATTTGAACTATGTTTCATTAACTATCAAACAGTCTGCAGCTCCGTTACCGTTGGCAACTTAGCACCGATCCGCCTGTCGACCTCCCGCTCCATCGTTCCCCCACTCGTGAACAAAATCCCGAGATACTTAAACTCCTCCACTTGGGGGAGGACCCCATCTCCAACCCGGAGAGAGCATTCTACCCTTTTCCGGCTGAGAACCATGGTCTCGGATTTAGAGGTGCTGATTCTCATACCAACCGCTTCACACTCGGCTGCGAACTGCCCCAGTTAGAGCTGAAGGTCATGGTCCGATGAGGCCAACAGAACCACATCATCCGCAAAAAGCAGAGACCTAATCCTGAGGTCACCGAACCGGACACCCTCAATGCCCTGGCTGCGCCTAGAAATTCTGTCCATTAAAGCTATGAACAGAATCGGTGACAAAGGGCAGCCCTGACGGAGTCCAACCCTCACCGGAAACAAGTCCGACTTATTGCCGCCCATGCGGACCAGGCTCTGGCACCGGTCATACAGGGACCGAACCGCCCTTAAAAGGGGGCCCGGAACCCCATACTCCCGGAGCACTCCCCACAGGACTCCCTGAGGGACACAGTCGAATGCCCTCTCCAAGTCCACAAAACACATGTAGACTGGTTGGGCAAACTCCCATGAACCCTCCAAAACCCTGCTGAGAGTATAGAGCTGGTCCACTGTTCCACGGCCAGGGCGAACACCACACTGCTCCTCCTGAATCCGAGGCTCGACAATCCGGCAGACCCTCCTCTCCAGGACCCCCGAATAGACTTTACCAGGGAGGCTGAGGAGTGTGATCCCCCTATAGTTGGAGCACACCCTCCGGTCCCCTTTCTTAAAGAGGGGGACCACCACCCCGGTCTGCCAGTCCTGAGGCACTGCCCCCGATGTCCACGCGATGCCACAGATGCGTGTCAGCCAGGACAGCCCCACAGCATCCAGAGCCTTAAGGAACTCCGGGCGAATCTCATCCACCCCCGGGGCCCGGCCACCGAGGAGCTGTTTGACCACCCCAGTGACCTCCGCCCCAGAAATAGGCGAGTCCACCCCCAAGTCCCCACACTCTGCTTCCATATCGGAAGGCGTGTCGGTGGGATTGAGGAGGTCTTCGAAGTATTCCCTCCACCGACCCAAGACGTCCCGAGTTGAGGTCAGCAGCGCACCATCCCCACCATAAATAGTGTTGATGCTGCACCGCTTTCCCACCCAGAGCCGCTGGATGGTGGACCAGAATCTCCTCGAAGCCGTCCGGAAGTTGTTCTCCATGGCCTCGCCAAACTCCTCCCACGCCCGAGTTTTTGCCTCAGCAACCGCCAAAGCCGCATCCCGCTTGGCCTGCCGGTAGCTGTCAGCTGCCTCTGGACTCCCACAGGCCAAAAAGGCCCGATAGGACTCCTTCTTCAGCTTGACGGCATCCCTTACCACCGCTGTCCATCAGCGGGTTCGGGGATTGCCGCCACGACAGGCACCGACCACCTTACGGCCGCAGCTCCGGTCAGCCGCCTCCACAATGGACGCATGGAACATGGCCCATTTGGACTCAATGTCCCCCGCCTCCCCCGGGATATGGGAGAAGTTCTGCCGGAGGTAGGAATTGAAGAGAGGTGATATTCCATGTTCCTAGAGATAGCTTCTGTAGCCGAGGATCGAACCGCCAAGGTCCCCGCCTTTGGCTGCCGCCCAGATCCCATTGCACCCGACCCCTATGGCCCCTCCCATGGGTGGTGAGCCCATTGGAAGGGGGACCCACTTGCCTTGTTCGGGCTGTGCCCGACCAGGCCCCATGGGTGTGGGCCTGGCCACCAGGCGCTCGCCATCGAGCCCCACCCCCAGGCCTGGCTCCAGGGGGGGGCCCCGGTTACCCGTGTCCGGGCAAGGGAAATCGTGTGTCCATGCTTTGCTGCTTCCTAGGGGTTATTTGAGCCGCACTTCGTCTGGTTCCTCACCCAGGACCTGTTTGCCTTGGGTGACCCTACCAGGGGCATAAAGCCCCAGACAACATTGCTCCTGAGATCACGGGAACACACAAACCTCTCCACCACGATAAGGTGTCGGCTCCAGGAGAGGAGATGTATGACATATCAAGAGATAAACATGTATTTTTATGACAGTTCTGCTGCCTTGTTGGATAGTAATCCACAGTTCAGCATGGTGTTGTGGCTAGGGTTAGGTTTAGAAGTAGTACAGTATGGTATATCCAGATATGAACATGTGTTTTTATGACAGTTCTGCTCCCCTGTTTAGGATGGTTCTGTCATGCCCGGCTCGTCCACTCCTCGTGTGTGCCACGCCCCCTGATTACCCACGTGTGCTTCCCTGATCGTCTCCAGCTTTGTCCGATTCCTTTGATTAGTCTTGGTGTATTTAAGTCTTGGTCTGACCTGTTTCCCCTGTCCATCATTGTGGTTATGGTGTGGTTAAGTGTCTCCTGATCCCTAGCCTTCAATAAACCCGTCGTTTGCCCCGATTTCCACTTGCCTTGCCTGTTTCTGACCCGCCTACCCGCACGATCGCACTGCTGCCCGCTGTGATCGTGACAGGTTTAATTCTGTATTTCATTATTTCCAATACACTGTTGATTAACTTTAAAGCCACAAATTAGGTTTAGGGTTAGGGTTAGTATGGTTAGGTTTAGGATATACCATACTAAGAAAAAGTATGGTATATCCAGACATCAACATGTCTTTTTATGACAGTTCTGCTGCCCTGTTGGATAGTAAACCACAGTGTAGCATGGTGTAATAGCATATTTTCTTCATTTTAACAGCCTGCTGATTAAACCTAAGGACCCAAATTAGGGTTAGGGTTAGCAAACTGTGGCTAGGGTTAGGGTTAGAAAAAGTATGGTATATCTAGACATCAACGTGTGTTTTTATGATAGTTCTGCTGCCTTTAGGATAGTGAACCACAGCTTAGCATGTTTTATTAGCATATTGTATTCTTTGCAACAGCCTGCTGATTAATAATAAGGCCCCACATTAGGATTAGGGTTAACAAACTGAGGCTAGAGTTTGAGTTAGAAGAAGTATGGCATATCCAGACATAAACTTGTGTCTTTTATGAGAGTTCTACTGCCCTGCACGATAGTAAACCACAGTTTAGGATATTTCATCATTTCCAATAGCCTATTGATGAACCTTGAAGCCCCAAATTAGGGTTAGGGTTAGCAAACTGAGGCTAAGGTTAGGGTTGAAGAAGTGTGGTATATCCAGATATCAACATGTCTCTTTATGATAGTTCTGCTGAGTTTAGGATAGTAAAACACAGTTTAGGAGGGTTTAATAGTGTATTTTATCATTTCCAAAACCCTGTTGATTAACCTTAAAGCCCCAAATTAGGGTTAGCAAACTGAGGCTAGGCTTAGGGTTAGAAGAAGTATGGTATATCCAGACATCAACATGTGTTTTTATGACAGTTCTGCTGCCCTGTAGGATAGTGAACCACAGCATGGTTTAATAGAATATTTTCTACTTTCCAACACCCTGTTGATGTATGGTACATCCAGACATGAATATGTGTTTTTATGGCAGTTCTTCTCCCCTCTATAATACGAAACCACAGTTTAGGATAGTGTATTTCATTATGTCCAATACACTGTTGATTATCCTTAAAGCCTCAAATTAGGGTTAGAAAACTGAGGCTGGGGTTTGGGTTAGAAAAAGTATGGTATATCCAGACATCAATATGTGTTTTTATGACAGTTCTGCTGCCTTGTAAGTTTTGCATGGTTTAATAGCATATTTCCTTCTTTCCAACACCCTGTTGATTAACCTTAAGCCCCCAAATTAGGGTTAGGGTTAGCAAACTGTGGCTAGGGTTAGGGTTAGAAGAAGTATGGAATATCCAGTCATCAACATGTGTTTTTATGACAGTTCTGCTGCCCTGTAGGATAGTAAACCACAGTTTTGCATGGTTTAATATCACATTTCTTACTTTCCAACAGCCTCTTGATGAACCTTAAGTCCTACATGTCAAAAATGATCTGATCTGTCTCAGAATATCTTAGTCAACTGAATGATGAAATAGGGTTAAAGTCCAATTGGGATTTTCCATTTTAAAATGCAGATTAGATTCAATTTCAAACATTTTTATTAGAGAGAAAAATTTACAGTTCTCTGGTAATCTTTTCTGGAGCAAAGCTTTTTAATTCAATGACCAAATTCCACACTTCCCTTGGCATGCAGTTGTCAAAAATGATCTGCATCTGTTTGAAATGCAGATTAGATTCAATTTCAAACATTTTCATTGGATAAAAATTTTTACAATTCTATGCTAATCTTTTCTGTACCAAATGCTTTTGATTCAAGGATTAAATTCCAGACTTCCCTTAACATGTAAATGTGAAACAAATTCTCCTGGATATTTTAGTGAACTGACTAATGAAATAAGGTCAAAGTCCAAGTTGTAGTTTCCATTTTAAAATACAGATTAGATTTAATTTCAAGCATTTTCATTGGATACAAAATTTTACAGTTCTCCGGTAATCTTTTTTTGATCAAAAGTTTTTCATTCAAGGACTGAATTGCACCCTTTCTTTAGCATGTAGGTATCAAAAATGATCTGTCTCAGAATATCTTCATCAACTGAACGATGAAACAAGGTCAAAGTACAAGGGGATGTCTCCATTTTGAAATGCGGATTGAATTCATTTTCAAGCATTTTCATTGGATAAAAAATTTTACAATTCTCCACTGATTGGCCTGCTGACATACAATTATTTTTGCCATTAAAGGGGAGAAAGATTATACAGGAAATTAGTTAACGGTAATTAACAATCACTTATAGTTCTAATTTATAATGATATATATATATATATATATATATATATAATCGTGATTTAATGTATACCTTCTGCTCTGTCCGTACATTTCCACTTTTGGGAAATTTCGCCTTATCTGGTACACCATGTTGTTCTCCTTTGCCTAGCAACTGTCACCACAGCCTGCGTCAATATGGGACGCACAGAGCCTCCCTATATGTCTTTGGTCCCCTGCAGATATTGCTCTCCACAATGCATTATTCTATGGAGGCCTCTGAAGAGAATAAATGATCCCAATATTATAATGAGAGACATGGTTAATTCTATTTTAATCCAGACTGGGTTCAGAGCCCCAGTTCTCTAACAGGTCTGGATGCTGTTCAGCCAAATGGCTATTTCAATATTAGTTTAAATACAAGAACTCGTGGCCATAAGTGGAATTGAGCGGGAGAACATTTTAAAACGAATTTGAGGAAGCACTTCTTTGCACAGTGTGTAGTTAGATTATGGAATAGTCTTCCGACTAGTGTAGCACAAGCTAAATCCCTGGGTTCCTTTATATCAGAGCTAGATAAGATTTTAAAAACTCTGAGCTATTAGGTAAGTTTTCCCCAAAAGTGCTTGATGGGGCGGATGACTTCCTCTCGTTTGTAAATTTCTTATGTTCTTAAGGTTACTTTTCCTATAGAACAAGTCTATACATTGTCTTTTTATTAAATAAAATAAATAGCCTCATGCTATTTGTCACGATCGGTCAGGTGCAGACAGGCGATCGTGCAGGTGCGGCGAGTAAGTAGCAGGCAAACGCGTGAACTCGGGGAAAAACCAGGGATTTAATGATGATAACGGGGATCTCACGCAAACAAACATCAATGACGGACAATGCTAACAGGTAAGACCAGGACTTAAAACCAGACAAGACTAATCAAAGTCAAAGATACAGCGGGGTACAATCAGGGAAATACACGTGGGAAGGCAGGGGGTGTGGCACACACAAGGAGCGGACGAGCCGGGCATGACAGAGCCCCCCCCCAAAGGCGCGCTTCACCGGGCGCGCCCAGGAGGAGGCGACGAACAGGACGAGGGGACCAAGACCTGAAAAACAAAACCCAAAACCATGAACAGGAGACCGGGAATTAAACAGAGAGACAGAACAGGCACAAAGACAGGACCAGGGACAAAACCTGACAGAGGACGGGGAACACGGACCGACAGAGAAAGAGAGGGGACACAGAAGGAACAGGCGGGACACAAGGGCCAGGAGTGAATGGAGGGCACAGAAGAGGACGGGCAGCAAAGACTGGAGGAACAGAGCCAGAGGGAGCAGAGAGAGGCGGGACAAAGGCGGAAGGAGGAGAGAGGACCGAAGGGACAAAGGGAGGAGCGAAGGGAGACAAGGAGGGGGAACAGAGGGGAGCCCGAGGGAAACCCAGCGGGCGACGGGTGGCAGCCGGAGGGGCCGCAGGCGGCCGGGAGGCCGGAGCCAGAGGGGACCTCGGAGGGGCCGAGGAGACAGGGCGAGGGACCCGCGGAGGGGCCAGGGAGGGAGCAGGAGGGAGCACCAGGGAAGGGGACGAGGGAGCTGGAAGGGGCCAGGGCGAAGGCAAGGTGAGGGGGGGAGCCGCCGCAGGCGGCGACGTCCTCCGACGGGCCGAAGGTAGGGGCCCCGCAGGCGACCGAGGAGCCGCCGTCGGGGAGCCCCCAGGCGACCAACCAGGCACTGGAGGGGGGAGCGAGGCAGGGCGACGAGGCATCGGAGGGGGACCCGCAGGCGACAGCCGACCCGGAGGGCCAGGAACCGCAGGCGCCCCCCGAGCCCCAGCGCAGGCGACGGAGGGCGAGCCAGGGGGCAGGGTGGGCGGGACCCCCGTCCTGCGTCCGTGTCCCCTCCCCTTACGGGACACAGACATTATGACCCTCGGTCGGGGTCGAGTTCGCCGGAGCGAGGGACAAGGGGTCACAGGAGTGGGGCCAGGGACAGGAGCGGGGCCAGGGACAGGGACCCGAACAGGGTCAACAGGCAGAAGGGGCGCCACTGGAGCTGCAGCAGGGAGCGCCGGTACAGGAACAGGAGCGCGGTCAGGAACAGGAGCGCGGTCAGGAACAGGAGCGCGGTCAGGCTGTGGGGGCGCCGGCCCGGGAGCTGCAGGTGGCTGCAGAGGGGGCGCCGGCCCGGGAGCTGCAGGTGGCTGCAGAGGGGGCGCCGGCCCGGGAGCTGCAGGTGGCTGCACGGGATAGGGATCCGCCGGCACTGGCGGCTGTACGTAAGCGGGGTCCGCCGGCAATGGTGGCTGCACGGGAGCGGGGTCCGCCGGCAGCGGCGGCTGCACGGGAGCCGCAGGCGGCAGGAGCGGAGGGAGCTCCTCAGGTCCGACGGCTGCAGCGAGCTCTAGCTGCGCAGCGGCCCAGCGTGTTCTCCGGACGGGGGAAGCTGCCGGGGAAGGCAGCTTAGTAGCGCTGGGGACCTCTGTTGTGATTGGGAAGTACTCCAGATCACTTCCAAGAAGAGAAGTGGGGACGAGGGTGCACGCCCCCAGGGCGATCATCGGGGCGATCGCCGGTCTCTTCTTCCTCTTCCTCCGGCACACGGTGGTGGCGGGAGGCGGTGCTATGTCCGTAAAGGCGGACGCCGGGAGGATAGTCCCTGGTTCGCTTGGCGCGACGTACTGCTCGGTCCGGAGCTCAGCCACTTGCTGGAAGTTCGCGCACACCTCCTCCGCTAGGTGCGCGTCCTCTTCCAGGGAGATCCGGTCCAGGAGATCCCAACTCCGGCTAATGAGATCCCACGCCGGGGAATCCTCCCGGATGCCAGGCTGGGCTATCCAAAACAACAGCTGTTCAACGTAACTGAGGTAATCTTCCTCAGTTACGGAAGCTGTTTTGCCTTTTAGGTCCGTCATTCTGTCACGATCGGTCAGGTGCAGACAGGCGATCGTGCGGGTGCGGCGAGCAAGTAGCAGGCAAACGCGTGAACTCGGGGAAAAACCAGGGATTTAATGATGATAACGGGGATCTCACGCAAACAAACATCAATGACGGACAATGCTAACAGGTAAGACCAGGACTTAAAACCAGACAAGACTAATCAAAGTAATCAGATACAGCGGGGTACAATCAGGGAAATACACGTGGGAAGGCAGGGGGCGTGGCACACACGAGGAGCGGACGAGCCGGGCATGACACTATTTATCTTATTTACACAAAAGCTTGTCATTTTTGTTTCCACATCATCGCGCATTTACAGTTCTCCTCTGCTCTCTGAGAGCGCGCGTCAGAAAATATGTCACGTCAACCATCTGAAAAGAAGAGAAAAATATCTGCTGTGCCATTCATCTGTGTATGACTCCTCAGATCTCCAGCCCGGTCAAAAGTTTCACTAATTATCTACTTCTTCCTTTGCATGTTTAGTCCTATACTGAACTCCCTGATCACTACACCTTACTGTTGCTTTAAGTTTAAGATTCGTCCAAATTTTACAGTAACCTACCCACACTAATACTACAGAGAATGTTTTTGCATTAAAGCTCACAAATACTAAACTTCGATTCCACAGTTATGGCTTTAGATACCTAGGGATGCTGGTATAGGGACTCCCCTTCTCACCTCTACGTTTGGCAACACCTCTAATCAGGGGTTTATTGGAGGGGTTGTGACCTGGTAGGAGACCACACCCACATTTTTTGGGATTGTCCAAAACTGTCAGAGTACTGGAAAAATATACAGGAAGAGATAAAAAAAATTTTAACATAAAATTACCATTTGAACCAGCTCATTTCATACTAGGAATTATGCCACAGAATATAGTGCATGAAAATAAGGTTGTATTACTGAGAGTTCTTTTAATTGCCAGGAGGATGATAACGATCTCCGGGCTAAAACCCCAGCCCCCCATGACAGTACAATGGAAACAAAGAGGAAATAAAGTGTATAATATGGAATTTATAACTGCAAAATAGTTAATGAGAACAGAGTCTTTCTTTAGCAAATGGCTTCCAATGTGTAATTTTCTTTTTTCAACAGAAGTATGACACTTAGGAAAGGATAGGGTTGAATTGAGACTTCCATGTACAGTACTGTGAAAAACTCTTAGGCAGGCAAAGAAAATGATGTTTAGATTGTCCTCGTGTTGGTGTAAAACTATGGTATTATGCCTGTCAAAGTGTGTCAGCTTAGCCTTTTCAGAACCTCTGCTAAAATCATCCTAGTATTTGTAGCGACCACCCAGTGCAGCCATGTATTTTTTGACTTGGCCACTAGCACACCTCATACAGCTAGTCAATCTGTCACTGACTTTTTAAACAAATATAATTAATTATTTAATTGAGCTGTTGGTGAATTTTAACAAAATCATGGAACGGCTGAGGTAACCCTGAGGAGAAGTTTGTGAACTGAAGCGGTGTTCATCTAGCCATCCAACTTGATATCAGTAACTTTTTAGAAAACAGGAGAAATTATTGTGAAATTATTATTGAAATTATTTATTGCCTGTTTTGTCTGTCCATTCTGTCTCCTGTCCCTTAATTTGCACATGTTCTAATGTTAAATTGTGTTATTTGTTTTAAGCCAAAGTACACTTGCTACCCAGATAAACAGCTTTAAACATTTCTTTGGACTGCCTAAGACTTTTGCACAGTACTATATATCTTAGAACATAAGAAATTTACAAATGAGAGGAGGCCATTCGGCCTATCAAGCTCGTTTGGGAAGAACTTACCTAATAGCTCAGAGTTGTTAAAATCTTATCTAGTTCTGATTTAACCATCTCTCTCAATATAATATTGGGATCATTTATTCTCTTCAGAGGCCTCCATAGAATAGTGCATCCATCCGCTCACTTATGTTCAGACAGACGTATCCTAAGGCACCAGGGCAACAACAGTCAGAATAACAACAGCATCATCAACTTCAGAGCTAGTTTTAAAAATTTCTTTAACGCAGAGTGATTAGAAAAAAAGATAAAGCAATTAGGTAATATTAACAAAATTATTAAAACGTATAGAGTAATATACATATTTGTCATTCAGACATATTGTGCATTTTTAAGAGCAGAAGGGATACATTAAATCACGATTATATTTTATTATTAATATATTTATATTATTCTTTAAATTTTACATCTGTCATGCCCGGCTCGTCCGATCCTCGTGTGTGCCACGCCCCCTGATTATCCATGTGTGCTTTCCCGATCTTGCCCAGCTGTGTCTTATTATTTTTGCCCAGTCTTGTCTATTTCAGTCCGTGTCTTACCTTGGTTTCTTATCGGTCATTGAAGTTGTGTTCCTGTTGCCATGTTCGCCTTCGTCGCCCGCAGCTCCTGCGCAGTCCGAGCAGCCACCTTCGTTGCCCGCAGCTCCTGCACAGTCCGAGCATGCGCTTCCTCTGCCTGCAGCTCCAGATCAGGCGCTCCCTCTGCCTGTGGCTCCCGAGCAGGGGCTCCCACTGCCTGCAGCTCCAGAGCAGGCGCTCACTCTGCCTGTGGCTCCCAAGCAGGGGCTCCCACTGCCTGCAGCTCCCGAGCAGGGGCTCCCTCTGCCTGCAGCTCCCGAGCAGGGGCTCCCTCTGCCTGCAGCTCCCGTGCCCACACCCTAGGCGCTCCCTCTGCCTGCAGCTCCCGCGCCCATGCCTGAGGCGCTCCCTCTGCCTGCAGCTCCCGTGCCTACGCCTGAGTCGCTCCCTCCGCCTGAAATGACTGTGCCCCCTGGGGCTCTTGTTCCTGGCACCACTCCTGTCCCTGACCCAGCTCCAGTCTTTCCTGCCCTAGTCCCCGAGGAGGTCCCGGACAGTCCGACCACCGCTCCTCCCTCCTTGGAGGTAGAGGAGCTGGAATGGGACCCCTGGGGGACCTTCTTAGTGACTCCTCTTCCCTCGCCCCGGCAAGATCGACCCCAGCCTAGGGCTCCAATGTCTGTGTCCAAGAAAGGGAGAGGACACAGACGCAGGGCTGGGGTCCCGCCTGCCCTTCCCCCTGGCTCGCCCTCCCTCGCCTGCGCTGGGGCTCGGTTGGTACCTGCGGGTCCTGGCCCTCCAGGTCGGCTGTCGCCTGCGGGTCCCCCTCCGAGGCTCCGTCGGCCTGCCTCGCTCCCTCCTCCGACTCCTCGTCGGTCGCCTGCGGGCTCCCCAGACGCGGCTCCTCCGGCGCCTGCTGCAGCTCCCCCCCTCTCCTTGCCCTCGCCAGGGTCCCCTCCAGCTCCCTCGTCCCCTTCCCTGGTTCTCCCTCCAGCTCCCTCCTCGGCCCCTCCGTCGGTCCCTCGCCCTGCCTCCTTGGCCCCTCCGAGGTCCCCTCTGGCTCCGGCCTCCCGGTCGCCTGCGGCCCCTCCGGCTGCTGCCCGTCGCCCACTGGGGCTCCCTCAGGCTCCCCTTTATTCCCCCTCCTTTTCTCCTTGGTCTCCCGTTTCTGTTCCTCCTCTGTTTGTTCCTCGTCCCTTTGTTCCTCCTGTCTCTGCTCCTCATCCCCCCTGTGTTCCTGCCGTTCACTCCTGGCCCTTTCGTTCCGCCTGTGCCCCCAGTGTCTCCCTTCCTGATCTGTCTGTCTGCCTTCCCTGTCCTATGCCAGGTCTTGTCTCACTTCCTGTCCCTGTGCCTGTTTTGTCTGTCCATTCTGTCTCCTGTCCCTCATTAATGGTTTTGTTCTTGTTTTTCAGGTCCTGTATCCCTTGTCTCGTCCATCGCCTCCCCTGAGGCGTGCCCGGAGTGCGCGCCTATGGGGGGGGGGTTCTGTCATGCCCGGCTCGTCCGATCCTCGTGTGTGCCACGCCCCCTGATTATCCACGTGTGCTTTCCTGATCTTGCCCAGCTGTGTCCTATTATTTTCGCCCAGTCTTGTCTATTTCAGTCCGTGTCTTACCTTGGTTTCTTGTTGGTCATTAAAGTTGTGTTCCTGTTGCCATGTTCCCTCATCGTTTCCCCAATAAATCCCCAGTTTTCCCTGTCCTTTGCCTGCCTGCGTCGTCCTTCCCTACCTCCAGCCTGCCTACCTGCCCGCCTTCACCCGCGGATCGTAACAACATCATTATAAATGAGAACTATAAGTGATTGCTAATTACTGTTAACTAATTTCCTGTATGATCTTTCTCCCCTTCAGTGTTAAAAATAATTATATGTCAGGGGGCCAATGGAGGCACACGGACACGTTGGCCAGTTATCCTATTTGTTCAGCGCTAGCCTAACAAGTAGAGAATTCAGTACCACGGACAGTGACCTGTCTTACTGTGTGTAAGAAGCTATAGATAATCAGCTCTGCATCCGATCTCCCCTTTACTGCTCGAGCAAGGCTCACGCACATCAACAAATGTCAAGGCAGCAAGTGCATACAAACAACTTCTCAGGACAGTTATAGGGCCTTCAGGAGGAGTTAAACTGCTGTGTCATTCAGAGATACCATTGTCTAAGGCTTGGACTAAACCATTCTAAGCACTTGGGCGTATTTAGTGTCAGAATCCATCCCTGCCTTGTCCTGTTCTCTCTTGTTTGTTCCCATTTGGCCAGCACATGTCACTGGCCATCCTATTCTCTCCTCTGTCTTGTAGCTCCTTAGCCCGTCGTGTTTTTGCCTGCTCCTCGGGCCGCCATGTGGCTTAGTTTGACATGTGATCAAAATTTTGAGTAAACTAA
Source organism: Brienomyrus brachyistius (assembly GCF_023856365.1). Lineage (NCBI taxonomy): Eukaryota > Metazoa > Chordata > Actinopteri > Osteoglossiformes > Mormyridae > Brienomyrus > Brienomyrus brachyistius. The sequence continues at coordinate 3,330,209 of NC_064545.1, read as the reverse complement.
TACATGATAGCTTGACCTAAAAAAAGATCAACGGCAGAACAGGGGCTCTGAACGCAGTCTGCATTAAAAAGGAATTAACCATTTCTCTCAATATAAAATTGGGATAACTATTCTCTTCAGAGGCCTCCATAGAATAGTGCATCCATCCCCTCACTCATGTGTATAGAGGAATATCCTAAGGTTCCGGCAACATCTTTCAGATCAACAACAGCATCAACAATTTCACAACTAGATTTAAAACATACTTTAATGTACAGTGATTGCAGTAAATGATAAATAAATTAGGTAATATTAATTACATTATTGAAATGTGCAGATTAATAGTCAGAAAAGGTTTAATAAATTTTCCATCATGATAAATGAGAACTACATGTGATTACTAATTACTGTTACTTTATTTCCTGTCTGGACTTTTCCCCCCTCATTTTTAAAGGTCATTATATGTCAGGGTGCCAGTCAGTGGAAGCGCACAGACACGTTGGCCAGCTGGCCTATTCATTCAGTACCAGCCCATCAAGTAGAGAATTCAGCACCACGGACAGTGACCTGTGCTACTATGATGTCAGGTCCCTTCATTGGCTCTATATAATTTTATAGAAATAACTAATTGGCTCTTTTGTAGAAATTTCCAGGTTATATGAAGAGAATATTTTATTTTTATTTAGACTAAGAAACTATTGACTTCTGCTATAACATTTTCTGCACTTGAGCCAAATTTCAAAATAAATGACACCTGGGTCTATTAAATGAAGGTGATGCTGCCCGAACCACCAAGCAAGGCTGGGAGGAAAGGGAGGAATACTAGTCAAATGAAGGAAGAAAAGCAGCCCACCCTATCTCATGGTCACGCATACAAATGTCAGGGAGTGTTATGAAGAAGACACCACACTTAAGATCATTGGTTTTATGCAGTGAATTACAACAGAGAGAGTTTTTGCATTTTAGCTGTGTTACGTAATATTCCTCAGCCTTCATTTTTTTTCCCACAGAATGCAGGACATAATTTAGGGTGCCAAACAAAACAGCGGAACTGCAGTGTTGCCAATTATTTATTTCAGTAGTTTTAAGAAAACTAGAACATACAATGTTTGCTTTACTTATAGGTAAAAATCCAGTTGAAACGGACTTTATTTTTAAAAAGTTAGATTGGATTAAAGTGATGGAAGATGTTGCTTGTGTTAATACTGCTTTGATTTTGAGGATGAAGTGTGAAGTGTAGGTGACATGCAGAAGCATGCAATTTGACATTTGGGTATTGTAGTCATTAATGGGACAATTTGAATAAGGAATACTGGTGATGTGCTCTTTAAAAGAACTGAGTTCTCTTTGTGTATTTTACATCACAAGCACTCTCAGTCCATTGGGGAGTCCATCCCACTGTAGTTGGAGGATGCTGCTATGCATTAATCATACATTTCATTCAGCTGTGCGACAGAAATTCCCTTCTAATGTTTTCTTCAACACAACAAAGTCCCACGATAACAAAAGCGGTCAGGCCAGGATCGTTAATCGTAATGTGGGGAGTGCAGACCAGTTGGGGGAGGGGAGGGATCTTCCTCAGTCACGGTAAAAGGCAAACGGGTAAATTGTATATACGCCCTTAATCTAACTACAGCTTCTTGAATTGTGGGAGGCGTGTGTAACATAACGTTGTTCCACATGCCAATATCACTATGTATCGGTATCGCAAAACAAAATTTTAAATGTTAAGATTCTGTCATTCTGAAAATCTGAGTATTTAAGGCATTATGTTCCATAGCGCTTTGTGGAGAGACATGCCCTCGGACAGTAGGGTTCATTTCACAATTAAGTCTCCTTAAGTTATTGTTTTATGTTATGCAGGATGAATGTGTGATTTTTAATTAATCAACTTTTAAGGTTTATATGCTTACGTTGTTGTATACTATTCTCGGTGTACAAGTGAACTTATGAAAGGCTGTTCTTCTAATTATAGAATAATATATAGAATAATTATACAAGAGCTATAATTATTATGATGTTATTATTTAATTGTGTCGGCCGTGTTGCTTGATTACATTTGACTCCTCGGCATGTGGGACGCTGCCGGTTTGAAAGACGCGGCTTCACTTGTTTTCTGCACCAAGATGATGAGGTACATTGCCTTTCTGCTCTCATTTTATCGGATAATTTATCTTATTATGTAGTATCTGTCAAATTTGCATGTACATTAAAATATGTTTGGTGAATAAAGTCAGTATATTGCTTTTAAATAAAGTGATTTTGTTCTGGGCTACTATGTTAATTATATTTAAATTTTATGCGCTAAGTGTAGTTGACATTTAACTTTTCCGCCTGCGCTTTCCTGCGCTTAAGTAAATTATTGCGCTTGCTTATGAGTAAATTAGTTCATTGCTTTTAAATAAATTGATTATTGTTGCGGGCTACTGTGTTGGTTATATTTAAATTTTATGTTCAAGTCGGCTAGTTTCCTGTGCCGCAAAGTCTAGATGATATTTCACTTTTGCACGTGCGCTTTCCTGCGCTTTCATGTTGCATTCGGGTACGGATGCGGGTGCTTGCGCTCGGTGCTGCCTACAGCAATGATATTCCACCAGACCACGAGAGGGCAGATGTATTACAACGAACACAAATAAAAGTAGTGAAGCAAGACCAGTAAAGTTTGTTTGGTGACTAAAATCAGTATATTGCCATTTATTAAAATTTAAAATTGTTCCAGGCTTCTGTCTTGATTATATCTAAATTTTATGTGAAAGTTAGCATAGTTTCCTATGCTGTAATGCAGTTGTTCATTGCGAAGGTTTCAGTGCAGAACTGTATTCCATGTGCCAGGAGTGACTGACAGCTCCATTGTATTGCCTGTATGTTGTTTTTCCTCATTCAGAAACAGACGAATTGCAAAAGCTGTCAGCTGGAGCAACGACCAATACTGGGCAACTTGGGACAAGTGGGGGGAGGTGATTGACTGGGGAGATGAGGAAGAGCTGTGCTCTCCAGCAGAATCACCCTCTGACCAGGCTGACGGTTCCATCGAGCCACACACCCGAAAGCCAATTGCCAAGGCAGTTAGCTTGAACGGATGATGTGTATTGGGCAGCCAGGGACAAGTGGGATGAGATCATCTGCTGGGGTGAAGAAGAAGAGTGCTCCCCAGAAACTCCACCCATCAACCAGCCTAGGAGGGATAAGGGGTTAGACATGCATGGGTTAGAGGTTTTTATGATAAATGAAAGGACAGTCTCCATAAAGCCTGCAGATTACCACCAAGACAGGCTAAAAATAGGAGTCGTAGTGGTCGACCTCTGCCAATTTGAGCCAGATGATGTAAATGGTAAATTTGAAATTGTCGAAATACAAATTGGAGAGGTCAAATTGGAGGAGACTGCAGAGAGGGGTTTTAATTCAGTATTTGAATTTATATTGGAAATTATGGATGTGGAGATTGAAGTTGTAGACAGTGAATTCCAGCTGAATGCTGTTAATTGGGACATTGCTGGAACTAAAGTGGACAAATTATTAGTGGAACACCTGAACATAAATGATCTAGAAGCAGGCAATGTGAAGGTGTCCACATCAAATGGGAATGTGGTGAAAGTACCCCTATAAACAACACACGGGAAACAAAAGAATAGGAAAGGAATGGCAAACTGGCAAAATTAGACCCACTGCCAACCATGATTGTTTTGTAAATGGTGTGTGAGTGAATCCTGTGTGTGTGTGATTGAATGATTTCTGAGTCAATGGTATGTGAGTGTGTATGGTAATAGCGTGTGTGAATGGTGTGTGTGAGTGGTGTACAGTTGTGGTCAAAAGTGTACATACACGTGTAAAGAACATAATATCATGGCTCTCTTGAGTTTCCCGTTATATCCACAACTCTGATTTTTCTCTGATAGAGTGATTGGAACAGATACTTCTTTGTCACAAAAAACATTCATGAAGTTTGGTTCTTTCATAACCCTATTATGGGTTAACAGAAAAAAGTGATCATATCTGCTGGGTCAAAAATATACATACAACAATGCTAATATTTGGTTACATGTCCCTTAGCCATTTTCACTTCAATTGGGCGCTTTTGGTAGCCATCCACAAGCTTCTGGAAAGCTTCTGGTTGAATCTTTGACCACTTCAGATGTTCATGTAAAGCGTGAATTTACTAATGTGACATTCCTTAAATATAACCACCAAAACAGAACAGTTGTAAATTTGCTGTCCAATTTGGTAGATGTACAACTTTGACTGAAAAGAGATGGACTGACGCAGAGGCGGAGCTATGGGTAGGCCTGGGTGGGATTGACAGCTGGGCCCACCCATTCAGATTAATGAAATTAAATTTTCTCGTATATAAATTACCGGCTTCTAAATCTGTTCCTATACATCACTGTTGTTACTGTGGCAAGTACGACAGAATGTGTGAGCTCCCTCTAGTGGTGCTCTAAGTAGAACACCACAGTCGTGGGTGTATTATTGTTGCAGTCACCATGTTGTAAATATATAAGCCAATTTAAGAAAATGTGGGGTAATGAACTTCACTCAGACCCTCCCAAATTTAATACAAGTCCATCCATCAGCTACTTTTCCATATTTAAATGCTGCAGGAGGATGCTCACATGAAAAAAAATAAGACTTATTAATTTCTTTATCCAAAACTATTTATTTCCTCATTCATTAAAAAGAAAAGAGCTTTAACTTGTGCATGCATTGCTTCATTTTAAGCAGCATTATGGAGTATTGTTGAAGATAGAAAAGTTTATGAAGGGTCTGATTTTCGGCATCTTTTACTCCTGGTTTGGGCTATAAAATTGGAAGGAGTTGCCAGACCTGACTGTGCAGGGTCTGCACTGTTCTCATCTGTGGACAGTGTGTGACTTTGTGGGTCAGGCATAAATTTGGGGGGGGGGAGTTCCTTCCAGCATTAAAATAGGGAGATATCCCCCAAAATAATATAATTCTTCATATTCAAAAAAGTACAGATAAAATTGATCTATCTCACTAGTTAATTTAAAGTTTTTTCACCCCAAGCACACCTACCCTTCCTGAAAATGGTTTAGTCTAAAGTCCTGCTCTGGGGTACGTTTCCTATATCACAACGCACATTAGCAAAAGATAAATATATGTCAGGAAAATATATAGCAAGAGATCAAAGAAAAAAGATACATTCTGTGGGCCATGGCTGCTGCTGCATGGCAGAGGGTGTGAGGGGGAAGTGCAGGGACGATGTCAGCATCACCAAAAGGAGGGCTGCAGCTCTCTGAAGGGAGCAGGTGAGGAAGGCTGGGGGGAGCACCAGTCTGTATCCTCTCACTCCTGGGGAGGACCGAGTATTGGCCACCCTACTGTAGATTTCAGAGGCACTTGAGGGAGTCCCGGGGTGCATACATTTCTGTAGTGTACCCACCTCCCAGACATCTATGCTTTCTACTCCCCAGCCACTTCCTCTTTTGAAGATTTTCTGCATTTGAGCCTAATTTCAAAATAAATGACATCTGGGTGACCTGGGTTCGAGTCTCCGCCTGGGTCACATGTATGTGGAGTTTGAATGTTCTCCCCATGTCGTCATGGGGTTTCCTCCGGGTACTCTGGTTTCCCCCCAAAGTCCAAAGAGATGCTGAGGCCTCGTGCCCATTGCTTCTGGGATAGGCTCCAGACCCCCTGCGACCCAGTACAGTAAGAGGTTTGGAAAATGGATGGATGGATGGATGGATGGATGAAAATGAAGAGCGATCTAAATTTGGTGATTGTCCAGTAAGAGGATTCAACTATTTTTTACCCCAAAATATTTTTACTCCAAAGCATCAAAAAGAATTAAAAAAGTGGATTTCATCTTCCAAAAATCTGAAGGTGCTAATCAATACAAAAAAGAAATGTATAAATGATGTATAGCGTTTAGCTATAATGTTTTTTGTTATACAGGTATATTTGGTTTTACAAAAAGAACATTTACTTCTACACTATACTGTCAATTAAAGTACCTTCTGCATCCTGGAAATAGACTCTCCAGAAGGTAATGACCATTTCCTCAGCAACTCTCTTGTTGCTACCTTCTGGAGAAAGATGAATGCTGAAAAGATCTTCCATCTGGTCAGCAGTCAATGTGATTGGCTCAAAGCAGAACAGGGGGGTGAAAGCTATCTGGATACTTTCGGATTTGCTCCAGAACCCCTAGAGATTTTAGTCCTTCACAGAATCTGCAAAAAAAATATAAATAAATAAAAACATAGAATAGAAATAATTTAGCAGAATATAGTCAATGTTTCTAACTCACTTATGAATTATCAATGTGTTACTGGTTACTTCATTAACTTATATTCAAAGAAATAATAGAATTTGGCAACTTGGTCCATGTTAGAAAGAATCCAGCAGATTCCTGTCTTTTATTGACCGGATAGGCCTCAGACAACCTGCATTGGCCATGTAGTCAAGCAGAGGTGCCTTTGACTTCTCAAGGTCCTCCAGAGTTGTACTTTCAGATACCTGCCATCTGGACCTGGACTGTTATAGAGGCTACTTGAATTGTAACCTATTAGTAAGAATCCATATACCCATATCTTGTTTGAAGCCATTCCATTGCAGCATTACAATTAGGCAGCATTCGGCAGGTAAAGGAGCAATATTTACTGGCAAGCACACTGAAAAGATACCGAAAATGGAGTAAAGAGAGGAAAGTTTGCTGATCAGACAATATCCAATTACGTTTATTCATAAACCGAATTTCTCAAAGACATCTAGATACAGCCCACTGTATCATATGTCTGCATTATGTTTGCCATTTAATTTCAGAAAACTATGCAGGTCAATGACAATGACTTTTTTACTACCAAACAGCACTGAGATTGAGTAAAGTGTTACGGAAGAATAAAAGCTGAGTCCTGTATCCAGGCGAGATGCGTAGCTGACAGGCTGATGAACGTTTCAAACTCTTATGTCCACTATACTGACAGAAACGGCGAGCTGCTGTGGCGTCATGTCATCAACCTTCTGTCTCTCCAGTCAAGAAAACAACCAAGACCAGCCTTAATAATCTAAACACTATGAAGACTGATATAAACGGTAAATATGAGGCGTGAATACCATCCAACACTACCAGATACTCAGTGAATACTCATTCATGTAGAAATATAATCTAAAGTTATAATTATGGGGATATGTACTCGTCCACTGCAGGTGACAATGTCCTAAACTCTTTCATACTTAAAGACGCTTACAGTTATTACTTTGTAAGGACACATAGAAGTCCCGTTCAGTAAATTTATGGAATATATATGACAGCAACTATTTTTTGGTCATTTATCAAGTAACTGACTAAATTGTAAATGTAACTCACAGCGTAAAAATGTGGAATTCAGTCATAAGCGCATGGGCCTCTTCCGCAGTGGAGGTGAGCTTGAGCCGCTGGTGTCGTCGGGCTCGGCCTTGCGCTTCCTCTGACTGGTGTCAGCGGGCTTGTGAGGTGGCCTCTCCTCCTGCCTCACGGCCCATGCTCACAGAGAACTGCTCACATGCACGGACATGACCACGGTGTGATCATCAACGTAGTCCGTAATGCTCCAGAGTCCCTCGGGGATGCTGAACTTATCCAGCTTGCGCAGGAAGTTGTGGCCTTCAATCTCAACCTGCTACCATTTGCTGTTAGGGCCCGCAGGGATCCAGAAGGTGGAGCTGGATGGTTCAGCATGTTCTGGCTCAACCTGACTTTCAGGCTAAGTGTCAGTAGGATTTACGCTAATAAAAATAAGATAGCATTTTTGCACTCACTTATCTTGAGGTATACTTAAACTGATTTTTTTTTAAAGAAAAGTATACCCAAATTTAGGAAATAAAATATTTTAAATAAATGAAGCTGAAGCTCACCCACGTTGTAAACCCTGGTAGGTCGAGTTTACTCAAATCAGAGGAAATTAGTTGCCTCAAATGATTTATGTTTAAAAGCTGTTTTTCAAGTTGCTTGAACTTGAATGTTTTATTAAACACTCTAAATTATTTAAGCGGATTTAGCTTAAGTTTTAACTTTTGGAATGAACTGCAACGTCCCTGAATTAATTTAATTAATACTCATTAAGGTTAGTTCATTTACAATTCCTAATTTCAGGAGCCAGTTAATAAATCTAATTCATTTTCAAGTATTTCTCCTGTAATACGTAAAACATGTTTACAATAATTTCCAGGGAAAGCATTTCCGGTAAGGCAGTGCTCATTGACACAGATTATAAAGCTTTTTAGACTACGCAACAAAGTTTAGTTGGGCTGAGAGAAGGTGAGAGCTCCCCTAGTGGCTGCAGAAGTGCATTTCCCCAGAGCAGATATAATGGGTGGCAGCCTCATAGCTTTTTAATAACCACTTGGGATAGAACAACAAATCAAATCATTTTGCTCATTTAATATCTCGATTTAAATTAGGCTTCATTTTTGGATATCCATGTTTACATAATATTTAGAATCCCACCGCAGTTGAGAATAGAATGCCACAGATATTAGTCTCTACCACATATCGGTGTTTGTTTTGTTTCAGGATTTTTTTGGTTGTTTAAACTTTGTGTGTTTAGAGGTGTATAACTGTCAAAGAGTCCTGATAAAACTGATGGTTTGGATATCAGCGTTAGTATGAGCAGGATTTAATGTGTGTTCTCATGGTGGAGATGACAAAAGGCATTGAGCCTTTTCATTCCATGTACTTCCAGTCTTAACCCAAGATCATTCCATGGAGCACAAACCAACAGCTCCCACCAAGATCCATTTTAGCTGTAGTAGCCAATATATTTGGGGTATTATGCACTTGTTCTATTCAACATCAAGAATTAAAATTAAAAATCTACTAAATCAAAGGCAGTACCATGTAATGCAATGCAAATATACACCCAACACTATTGGTCTGCAGGGGGGTGGGCAGTTCCAGGAGCCACACAACAAAGAATATCACTGCCCTAGCTCTGTTCTGCAAATATATGGTAAGGCTACAAGGCCAAGTGTGGGTAATCAAAATGGCCTTACTTTAACAAATACATCACCCCAGAAAAGCATTACATGAGCAATCACAGTTGTTCCATTTTTTTTAATCTCAACAGAGAACATCTAGCTAGGTAAGTATTTGACAGAGTTTCCTTCATGACGGTGGGTGAAATATACCACAGCTGCAGAACAGCCCAGCCTTGGCAGAATAGCCACATATTAATGAGCTCTTCAGCAAAGACCTTTACTCCCAAATGTATCAGGCCATACTGGCAGAGAACCTTTTTTCAAACCTGGTACCACTTTGCCTTGGATGCTGAAGAAGGCTCTTTAAATACATTAGGTATGCTATTTACTAAACTTGTGTTTACTTTAATAAAGACACTTTAATAAGACACGTTTCACGATTCAGTAACCTGACACGTCCAATAGATGGCAGTGTAGTACTTCGACTAAGACATACCATGGAAATTGCCGGCAAAATTGAAAGCTCGTTTTCTATTTTAAACGTTTGTCTAACTGAAATGACCACATGTTGCACATATGTATTTGCAACCTATGCATCTAACCTTCAGCATAGTATACCACACCTACCCTTCTTATCTGCAACAATAAAATATGTACGTGTAATTAAACAGCTACAAGTTAAATTGTATAATCAATTATTTTTGTAAACGTTTATCTGTCTGATTTTACAGTAAAGTAGGCATGGACGGATGGTAAGATGAATGCAGGAAAGACCTGCGAAGGACAACTTCACAGTACTTACATAACTCTGCACAATTTAGAATATAATCACAGCTCCCTAAAGATTATCAGTTATCCAGACATCCCAAGTCTCTAGCATATTGACAGCGGCTCCCTGATGCCCACAAATTTTATAAAATATCCCGGAAAGTAGAGCAAGCAAACAAGAGCATGCTTGCGAGACAGTAGCGTGTGCATCGCGCACTTGAGAGAAGCGCGCGCACGACGGAATGAGCAAGCGAGAGAGAGAGAGAGAGAGAGACAACGTGCTTGTGCCTGTTTATGTATGTGTGCTTGTGCCTGTTTATGTAGCCCGTGCTAGACAGATAGCATCCTGATTGGTTTACTTTGCAAACAAGCCAATCATATTTAAGTGAGGGTGGGCTTTCATTTATCTAGGACCGAAGTTATCGGTTCAGTGGAGCGTCATGGCAGAGGGAGAGTGCTCCAAAAAACGAAAATATAAAACGCATTTCACCTCAGACTACACAAAAATGTATCATTGTTTAATAAGGATAATAGACACCTGAAAAAGACACCTGGACAAGGAAAAAGGCACTGTCAGAATCCTGTTCCTGGATTTCTCTAGTGCCTTTAATACAATTCGGCCCTGTCTGCTCCATGAAAAAATGTCCAGAATGCAGGTAGATCCCTCCCTAGCTTCCTGGATCCACAACTATCTCATGGATAGACATCAGTACGTCAGACTGAAGGACATCACCTCTGACACTGTAGTAAGTAGCACAGGAGCACCACAGGGAACTGTGCTATCCCCTCTGCTCTTCACCCTGTACACCTCAGACTTCTGCTATAACTCGGAACTATGTCACTGTGGTAGAAAAATTTAGAATATAACACTTAGAATAAAAGTCGGACCTCTCAGTTTGATGAGGTAAAGGAAATCTCTTTTATTTCAGCATTCCAGCAAAGCGCTCTCATCACACTATGGCATTCGGTACCAAATCCTCCGGAGTTCCCTGAGCAACCAGTTGATAACTCCCACTCCACAGTAAGGGTGTCTAAATCCTGATTGGTCACAAAACACCAATGAACCGAGCTCAAACGTATAACAAACATAATTCTCGAATTCTATTGGTTCACCTTGGTGGCAAGGTAAAGTCCACCCATTCTGCTCATTTTACCAGAACATGTCTCAACTTCTAGGCTCCTACTGGAGATATGAATATAGATATTGATTATATGACATTGAATCACTGTGAATACTTGGTTGTCCTTTGATTAATGATTAACGTATTGACGTATTGTCATTGAATCACTGCCAATACATGGTTAACATATGATTAATATGATTAACATGATTACTTATACATTTGCACTACCGCATAGCTTGCTATATATTGTCTGCCACAACTATTCTATAAAGCTATAACTCGCTGTGCACCAGTTGGGGCAGCTTCGAATCTCTTCCTGCAAGTGGTTTCTCCCCCCCTTTGTTCCTCTGTCTGCTTCTCCAAGGCCCGAGCTTTCCTCAGGGTCTGCGGAACTTACTGCAGGCAGCTATCTCGAAGCGAGGTCACACAGTATTCAAAACAATCTCTTCTTGCCTAAGGCCTAAGACACACACAGACCCAATATGCCAACCTCCCGGGCCTACCGATGTCCAATTTTAATTCCACATCACATTCAGAAGTTTGCAGATGACACAGCCATCATGGGGTGTATCAGGGATGACCAGGAAGAGGAGTACAGAAGTCTGGTGATGAACTTTGTAGCTTGGTGCCACACAAATCACCTGCAGCTTAACACCTCAAAAACTAAGGAGCTGGTCATTGACTTTGGGAGGTCCAGACCAAGTCCACGACCAGTTCTGATCAGGGAAGAGGAAGTGGAGGTGGTCAACTCATATAAGTACCTAGGACTGTGGGTAGATAACAAACTGGACTGGACAATCAACACACAGCACCTGTACAAAAAGGGTCAAAGCAGACTGTACTTCCTGAGGAGGTTGCGGTCCTTCAACATCTGCAGGAAGCTCCTGTGGATGTTCTACCAGTCTGTGGTTGCCAGTGTCCTCTTTTACGCTGTTGTGTGCTGGGGGAGCAGCACAGCAAAGAGGGACTCATCCAGGCTGGACAAACTAGTCAGGAGGGCCGGCTCGGTAGTCGGCATGAAGCTGGACTCTCTGTTGACAGTGGCTGAGAAGAGGACTCTCAACAAACTGCTGTCCATTATGGACAATGTTAGGCACCCTCTGCACACTGTTATAAACAAACAGAGGAGCCTGTTCAGTGACAGGATGCTTCTCCCCAAGTCCAGAACCAACAGACTTAAAAACTCCTTTGTCCCACACGCCATCAAACTGTTCAACTCCTCACTGAGGGGGAGGAGGAGGAGGGGAAACAGGAGGTCAGAGGAGGACGGGGAGAAACAGGAACAATAAATTGTACCAGACAATCGAACATTCGGACTGTGCAATGGACCACATAACTGTGCAATTTCATGTGCAATACCGCAATATCTATTTACTGATTGATTTACGCTATTATTACTATACCACTATAAACTTCTACTATTATATCATATGTGTGCAATTTTTCTCCTGTGCAATAATGCAATAATCGCAATTTGTCCTGTGCAATAACGCAATATCTATTTATATATACACCTTATAGATTATTGGCATATACATATCACAATCTCTATACACATTGTGTCTCTACATAACTGCTGCTAAATCCCTCTATTTCCCTTTTATTGTGAATAGTTTTTCCCTTTCCCCCCTCCCTACTCGTATCCTTATCTGTATGTTGTCTCTTACCTTAGTATTTGTATTTTAAATTCCTCCTCTTATATTGTATTTTTATTGTATTTTTTATAATTTGTAATATGCTGGTGTACTGCTGCTGGAAACTAGAATTTCCCAGAGGAACCTTCCCGTGGGATTAATAAAGTTCTATCTATCTATCTATCTATCTATCTATCTATCTATCTATCTATCTATCTATCTATCTATCTATCTATCTATCTATCTATCTATCTATCTATCTATCTATCTATCTATCTATCTATCTATAATAATGACAATGTTGCGCGCTGTGCTGTTTGCAACAGTAATTTCAGCATTGCTCATCGAGGTGAGTTTAACTAGTGTCATTTCATGTGCTGTATTATTCAAGTCTATACTAGTTAGTTGCCAAGGCTGTCATGAAAAGACCAAATTACTTGAAGACTTGTAGGATTTATACTAATTAAATAAGGTAGCATTTTTGCCTCACTTATCTTGGGGTATATTTACAGTTTTTCTCAATTGCTTTGGCTCAGTTCTCAAATGATTTTTTTATTTCCCAAAACATTAAGTTCAGATCTCTGAACAATTCGCATCTTTTTCACATCAGATTGGAATTTTTTATTGATTTGAGCAAATTGCAAATGCTTTGGCACATGTGTGCAAAGAGTACATACAACTGTCTGCAGTTTGGACAACAAATAATTGCAAATGGCTTGTTGATCAAAACTGATGACTCGATTCTCACTTACACTGTCAAACACTTCAGAACTTCTCAGACATTTTTTATTGTGTAAGCCATCACATTCAAAACGATCTATTCAATTATCATAATTAGTATACATGAATGTATATTCTAAAATATATCTAACATTGACATTGTTTGTAATGTCTGCTACATTGGCACATGCCCTGTAATTGCAATCGCAATCTAATTGCAAAGTACCTCTAATATGACTCAACCATTTAACCATTTACAGTTTTTCTCAATTGCTTTGGCTCAGTTCTCAAATGATTTTTTTATTTCCCAAAACATTAAGTTCAGATCTCTGAACAATTCGCATCTTTTTCACATCAGACTGGAAGAGCACTGGCTTTAGCTGCTCAGTGGCACGGCTGTGATTCTCTGGGATCACATGTGGACTCGCCGGGCAACACATGCCAGAGGGGCAATTTGTGGGTATGGCTTCTCGGCCTTTTGGCTAAGATCAAGTGTAGTATCTGTTCTTATCAGTTGTTGCCTTTTTTGACGGATCGTGTTGGAATTTTTAGAGGAAGGCGCGACAAACCTAATGCATGACCAGTAGGTGGCTCGACTGCCGCTGCCACGGGGCGACCCGTGCCTTCCTTTTTAGCCTTTTATTCCTGCTTTTATTTTCGTTATTTATTAGGATGAGGATCCCACAGTGACTGGTGGCCTGTCCGCTGCCCTGCTGAGTGAACTGATGATTTTAATTTGTAATTGCTTTTTATAGTTTAGATCTCCTTGGGTCATCTCGGATTGACGGACGTCAGTGGACTTGCCTGGATGTCAACGGCCGATGGAGCTGCGAGGAATCCCTTCAGTGGGGCGTGGTTGGTAGCAGGCGGTGGCCTGCATAATACTGGCCGGTTCAGCTGGAAGGCCTAAGAGGAGGTGGGCACCTTCCCTGACCGCCTGGCCTTCATCCGGGAGGTGGCCTTCGGAGCGCTGGGCCTCCGCATGGAGGCCACCATCTGTGTCCAGTGGAATGAACCCTTCTGGTTCTTCGAGGTCAACCAGTCCACCGACGAGATCTACAGCAAGGTCCTGGAGCAGAGCAAGGAAAGGGCCCAGCACCCTCTCCTGGGACGGTACACCATTGAGCTGCTATGGTGGCCTGACAAGTGAGCGATAACCGTGCATTGTTTTAACCCTTATGTCATAGCCGAGGGTGTCCGTTAGTTTTTAAATAAGTACTGTATGTTGACCTTCTTCTTGGCCACAGGGACATTCGGGATGAGCTGGGGATCTGAACCGGCCGACGCCAGTTCCAGGCCCTCCTGCATCAGGACACTACTGGGGCAGGCGGTTTTATCCCCCCAGCCTATTTTAATTTGCAGGGTAATAAGGCTTATCTCTTTTATTCTGGACAGCCTCCCTTCTGCCGGCAGTGCCATAAGTTTGGACACACTGGAGGGATGTGCCAACCTGCGCTGCCACAACTGCCTGGAGTCAGGGCACATGGCCAGGGACTGCAAGGGCCCCCGTCGCTGTATATACTGTAACGCCAAGTACTATCTGGCGCGTTCCTGACCTCAGAAGAAAACTACATATGCCAACGCTCTGTCAGGCAGTGGAGCAGTCGACAAGAAGAGTGGAACTGACCCAGTGTGATTCTCAAAGGGTGACTTTTGTTGTGAAGTTTGTTTGTTAAACATCGTTGGGATTTTCGTAGCTCCAGCCTTAGTTGAGAGCCATATTGTAGCAAGAACAGACCTCCTGGAGCAGGATTGTACTTTGCTTTTTCAGACCACAGTCCAGACACAGCAGCTAGTAATATGCACACGGTGCCTGAAAGTATGAACCTATTAGGTGTTTTTCCACATAATAGATGCTGGATTTAAAAGATCAGGGCAAGATGTTTGTGGACGTCCTAATTGTTCAGGGACAGTCATGTGCTCTGCACATTGTTCTTAATTGGACCATGCACAGGTCAACCCCTAGTGACCAGTCAAACATGGTTCTCGTTCTGTGTTTGGCAGTAGGATGTGGCTTACACCTCAAACCACCTCTTTTTCAGAGTGACCGTCTGCTCATCAAGGGTGGAAGGGTCACAACAATGACTTGTCCTTCTTTGCTGATATCTATCTGGAAGATGGGGTGATGAATTAAATAGTGACTCTTTGGATCATCATAATAAGGTGGTGATTGTGAAGGGTTTTCCAGACTGGAATTAATCAATGAGCTGACAAATTATAAAGCAATGTACTTTTACTTTACTTCTTTATTCTGTTGAATATTCTTAGTGATTCAAGTCAAATTAAGCATCTTCCACCCAACAGTAGCACCTCTCTAGGCTATTATATGGAAAAAGGTGGCGATATGAGTAGTACGTAATACTGGGAAGGATACATTTTGAAAGCGTGTTTGTGACAATTTCACCACCTATTACAGACAGCTGGGGGAGAACCTAATCGTGCCAGGAGGCGTGAAAATAATTGAAGCAAGCGACTGCATGGTGATCCCTGGGGGCATCGATGTCAACACCTGCCTGAAAAAGCCCTACCTGGGTACACAGACTGTAGATGACTTCTTCCAGGGCACCAAGGCAGCATTGGCTGGGGGCACCAGCATGATCAGTGAGTCTTAGCATCTGCTACGTAATGAGATTTGCTATTCTGACCACCTGATCTTCTCCAGAGAGCCTTGATTTCATTGTCTGCTGTGGTCCCTGTGCTAACCCCACTGTCCTTTTTCAGTTGATGACGTATCTCCCCAGCCAGGGGCCAGCCTGCTGCAGGCCTTTGAGAAGTGGCATGAGGCAGCAGATAAGAAGTCCTGCTGCGACTATTGCTTTCACGTGGACATCCCTCACTGGCACGAGGGCGTGAAGAAGGAGCTGGACATCCTGGTGCAAGAGAAGGGTGAGTAGGGAGCCACAGTGGATCACTCTGCTGCAGAGTGTGCTTCTTCTGAAATCATGGGATGTAGGAAATCGAAGATTATTAATAAACCAGCTCTCAGTTCATGCAATGTAAATCACCTTTGAAGATGCCAGATTGACTTTGTAGGTGTCTTGTTATGGACTGGTGTCCCATCTGGGGTGTGCCATCCAGATTGGCTCTGAATCACTGTCGTCTTGGTTTCCGGGAACCCAGAAATGGTCAATAACTGAATGTGTAAATCTGAAGTCATCTGTCAGTCCATCATTATCTGAAACGCAGAGTTTGGTGTTGCCCTTCGGTGGGGTCGTTGCCATGCTGATTGATGATCCGATGGTAGATATTTGATGCTGAAGTGAAATTCAGGCACAGGACACAGACATTCTACAGCAGCACTCTGACTGACTGCCTTCCCCACAGCTCTATGAGGCCTTCAGGTTCTCCAAGGAGTTGGGCGCTGTGGTGCTGGTGCACGCAGAAATGGGTGACCTCATCACTCAGGTGAGGATCAGAGACGTCGATAAGAGCCCACACCCCCCAGTATCAGGGCAGAGGGAGCAGCCCTCCCGAAGCTCCCATGGACTGTTAATCCATCCCATCTGATTGCTGATTGGACCCAATGAACACTGCCATAAACCAGGCTTTTGCCCCCCCCTCCCACTGATCTGGGATCAGCAGTACCCCTGTCTATCTGGATGCTATAATGACTGTCATTCGCATTGTAGTTCAGAGTGAGCATTCTGTTATGTCTGTATTTTTCTAGGTCTGTACTTTCCCTCATTATGACACTTTCATGGCCCAATCAAGGAAGAAAGGTCTGTTGGCTTCTACACACAAATATGGCCGCCTTATTACTATTCAGTCAGATGTAGCTTCAGAGTCACTGAAAAATAGTGGTTTGAGCCAGATTGATTTTAAACCCAATATATGTTAGAATGAACAATTGATGAACCAAAGACAAACTTGTTTCTAACCCAAAAAGATTGTAGGTGATAAAAAAAAAATTAAAAGATTATTACTTTGGGATTAAAAACATAAAGTTATGCTGCTTTTTCCATGTTGTAGCAAATGCATAACAGTTTAGTTTAAACATTACACTTGTAGAGGCAAATGGATGACCAAAAGTGTAATTGTAGTTTTGCTGTCCCAGAACGCAGGGACGGAGGGCCAGGGGGGCCGTATTGTTAGGGTCTGAGTGGTCGGGCCAACACCGGGCAGGCCTGGGCACACGTCTTTGCTACATCCTGGAGTGCCAGGCCAAAGGCCAATAGGATGTTGGGGTATATCTCCAGGTGTGTGGAATATAAGTCAAGGGAGGTAATGCTAAGATTATACAATTCCCTGGTGAGACCTCACCTAGAATATTGTGTGCAGGTTTGTTCACCATATCTTAAAAAGAACATTTTGGCTTTAGAAAAGGTGCAGCGTAGGGCCACAAAAATGATTCCTGGTCTTAGAGGAATGTCATACGAGGAAAGGTTACTTGAACTAAATCTGTTCAGTCTCAAGCAAAGGAGACTGAGGGGGGACATGATCCAGCTATATAAGATTCTAACAGGTTTGGATGCTGTTCAACTAAATAGTTACTTCAGCATTAGTTCAAATACACGAACTCGTGGCCATAGGTGGAAATTAGCGGGAGAACATTTCAAACTGGATTTAAGGAAGCACTTCTTTACACAGCAGTAGTCAGAGTATGGAATAGTCTTCCTGATAACATAGTGCAAGCTGAATCCTTGGGTTCCTTTAAATCAGAGCTAGATAAGATTTTAACAACTCTGAGCTATTAGTTAAGTTCTCCCCAAGCGAGCTTGATGGGCCGAATGGCCTCCTCTCGTTTGTATAGTTCTTATGTTCTTATAACACATTTTAGCCATATTTATTATGGAATAATGCCCGATATAATGTATCATGAAGATATTTATAGTGTATTGTATATATAGATCAGAGCATTCATAATGCATTATCAACATATCTGAAATGTGTCATGCCTTTGTATAAATATTTACAGTTGTGTTTTTAATACTTTTATAAATGATTTATAAGGCATTAATTGGGTATGTATAATGCAGTTATATGACTGCTTTAAGTAAAGTTAAGTAAAATGTTTATTTTCTTTTTTTTAGAATACCAGAAACTTGGTATGTGTTAGAGCCCTGCATTGGGACTGGGATCCCGCGGGATCCCGTGGGACCCAACGGAAATCTCGCGGGATCGAGCAGTTTTAAGGTTGCCACAGGTGGGAGCGGGAGGCTAAAAATAGACAGCAGGTCCCAAGATTTTTGGCAGGATGGAGAATGTAACTGATGTCATTTATTTTGTGTTATATTCATGTTTGTTCTGAGCCATTGTATTAAATTGTGATGTTGAGCTAGTTTAAATGTATTTCTTTGAAATAAGGTTCTGTTTTTAAGCTGCTCTTATTTGTTTATAATAATGTGATATTTAAACATTTGTTGTATATATTTGGTTATTGTTTTAAGTAATTAATATTTGCACAGGGGGCGGCGTGGTGGTGCACTGGTTAGCACTGTTGCCTCACACCTCTGGGACCCGGGTTCGAATCTCCGCCTGGGTCACATGTGTGTGGAGTTTGCATGTTCTCCCCATGTCGTCGTGGGGTTTCCTCCGGGTACTCCGGTTTCCCCCCGCAGTCCAAAGACATGCTGAGGCTAATTGGACTTGCTACATTGCCCGTAGGAATGCATGTGAGAGTGAATGGTGTGTGAGTGTGCCCTGCGATGGGCTGGCCCCCCATCCTGGGTTGTTCCCTGCCTCATGCCCATTGCTTCCGGGATAGGCTCTGGACCCCCCGCGACCCAGTAGGATAAGCGGTTTGGAAAATGGATGGGGATGCACAGATATTTGCACATCTGATTAATTTTTGGGCTCAGTTTACATTTTTTTGCGATTCAAAGTTGAGAGATTTTTCTTGAATTTGTTTTATTTATTTAGTTCTTGTTCTATTGGAATAAAACATTTAATGCATATAAACTTATTTCATAATGGGTCTGCGGGTGCGGGCGGGATTGACAGAGACAGATAACGGGAGCGGGCGGTAATGGTCAGAAATTCAGCGGGAGCAGGAGGGAGTGACAGAGACAGATAACGGGAGCGGGCAGGAGTGACAGAGACGGATAACGGGAGCGGGCAGTAATGGTCAGAAATTCAGCGGGAGCGAGCGGGAGTGACAGAAACAGATAACGAAGAGCGAGCGGGAGTGACAGAAACAGATAACGGGAGCGAGCGGGAGTGACAGAGACGGATAACGGGAGTGGGCAGTAATGCTCAGAAATTCAGCGGGAGCGAGCGGGAGTGACAGGGACAGATAACGGGAGCGAGCGGGAGTGACAGAGATGGATAACGGGAGCGGGCAGTAATGGTCTGAAATTCAGAGGGAGCGGGCGGGAGTGACATAGACAGATAACGGGAGTGGGCGGGAGTGACAGAGATGGATAACGGGAGTGGGCAGTAATGGTCAGAAATTCAGCGGGAGCGGGCGGGAGTGACAGAGACAGATAACGGGAGCGAGCGGGAGTGACAGAGACAGATAACGGGAGCAAGCGGGAGTGACAAAGACAGATAACGGGAGGGGGCAGTAATGGTCAGAAATTCAGCGGGAGCAGGAGGGAGTGACAGAGACAGATAACGGGAGGGGGCAGTAATGGTCAGAAATTCAGCGGGAGTGGGCGGTAGTGGGATTAAAAAAATCCCACGCAGGGACCCCGTG
Source organism: Brienomyrus brachyistius (assembly GCF_023856365.1). Lineage (NCBI taxonomy): Eukaryota > Metazoa > Chordata > Actinopteri > Osteoglossiformes > Mormyridae > Brienomyrus > Brienomyrus brachyistius. Next base: position 3,310,437 of record NC_064545.1, on the reverse strand, counting down.
TGACCCCTGTCGGAGTTTTTCAAAGGTTGTTGGAAAAAGCTCGTAATACGAGCCTCTTGTGTGCAATTCCGGTAAGAATTTACCCCTGAGGTTGTTAATTTAAGTATGATTAGGTAGTGTGCTTAGGTTATGTTTTTGAATCGAGTTGTGTTAATTAGTATAATTTATAATTGAGGTATATTAGGACAATAAGTGGTTGAGCCTCTGCCGTCGGGAATGGAAGGGGGATGCGAGTATGATGTCACACGCATTGTTCGGAAACTTCTCAGTGTCGTGGGCCTCAAAGTCAAGGAGGCACCATTAAGGAGAAGGGGGCCCATCTGATGAGCTCTGTTATATTACTGTGCGGCAGATGGTCAGCCACAGCTGCAGTGGGGTTTCAGTGTCCAGCAGAAAGGTTGGCAGTATTTAGTCTGACTAGATGGTAGGTTTGCCTGCTATGGTGCTGTGTGGGTGTATGACGGCTATGCCTGATGGTGTCCATGTGGCTCGTGTGAGGTGGGGTAGGAGGCTTCTGAACCATGTTCAAGTGCACTGGAAACCCCCTGATTATCCATGTGTGCTTCCCGGATTATACCCAGCTGTACCCTGTTGTCTTGCCTATTTCAGGCCAGCGCGGTGAGAGACTCCAACCCGCGGGTGCCCCGGATTCTTAAAGGGGCCACGCCCGTCTCGCCTGCGCGGGTTCTGCCAGTCCCGCCGCCTGTGGCAGCTACGTCCGAGGCGCTGTCTCCGCCTCTGCCTGCTGCAGCCGCTGCAACCCAGCTGGAGGTCCTGGCCACGCCCGCAGCCATCGTGACTCAGTTCTTCACCCTCCAGAGACTTTCATTGGAGGGTGATGGAAGAACCAGTCACTCAGGGCAGCCCGGAGGTGGACCAGCTCGCCACAGAGCTGCGGCGTGGTTTTTCCACGTTCACGCCCACCTCTCCTCACAGTAACTTGGAGAGGATAGCGTAGGACCTGAGGAGGTTGCTCCTGTTAAGGAGAGCTCCACTTGTGCCCAAGCTGCCGCCTCCACCTGCAGCTATGCCCGATCTGCCGCCTCCGCCTGCAGCTACGCCCGAGCTGTCGCCTCTGCCTGCTGCAGCCGCCCGGCTCGAGGCGTTCCCTTCGCCTCTGCCTGTAGCTCCTGCGCCCAAGCAGCCACCTCTGCCTGCAGCTCCTGCTCCCAAGGCGCTCCCTCTGTCGCTGCCTCTGCCCAAGGCACTTCCGTCTGTCCTGCCGCCTGCTGCAGCTACGCCCAAGGCGCTCCCTCCACCTCCGTCGCATGCTTCAACTACGCCCGAATCTCCTCTGCCTCCGCCTGCAGCCCCGTCCGCACTTGTGACTATAACTCCTGTTCCTTACCCCACTCCAGTCCCTCCAGCTCTTGGCCCTCCTGCCCCAGTCCATGAGGAGGTCCCGGACAGTCTAACCATCGCTCCTCCCTCCTTGGAGGTGGAGGAGCTTGAATGGGACCCCTCGGGGACCGTCCTTCTGACTCCTCCGCTCTTGCCCCGGCGAGCTCGACCCCGGCCAAGGGTCCTGATGTCGGTGTCCAAGAAGGGGAGAGGACATAGACACAGGGCTGGGGTCCCTCCCACCCTGCCCCCTGGCTCGCCCTCTCTCGCCGGTGCTGGGGCTCAGAAAGTGCCTGCGGGTCCTGGGCCTCCGGGTCGACTGTCCCCCTCCGAAGCCTCGTCGCCCTGCCTCACTCCCACCTCCGACTTCTTGTCGGTCGCCTGCGGGCTCCCCTGCTGCGGCTCCTCGGTCGCCTGCGGTTCTCCCCACTCCAGCGCATCACGGGACGTCGCCTTAGCCGGCTTCGGCCTTGCCCTCGCCTGCTGCGGTTCCCCCTCTCTCCTTATCTTCGCCGGTGTCCTCTTCAGCTCCCTTGTCCCCTTCCATGGTGCTCCTTCTGACTCCCTCCTCAGCCCCTCCGAGGTCCCCTCCTGCTCTGCCCCCCTGGCCACCTGCGGCTCCTCCGGCCGCTGCCCATCGCCCGCTGGGGCTCCCTCGGGCTCCCCTTTATTCCCCCTCCTTCTCTCCCCGATTCCCTGTCTTTGTCCCTCCTTTGTTTGCTCCTCATCCCTTTGATCCTCTTGATTCTGCTCCTCATTCCCCAGTGTTCCCTCCATTCACTCCTGGCCCTGTTCCACCTGTTCCCTCAGTGTCTCCCTTCTTCATCTGTCTGTACGCGTTCCCTGTCCTGTATCAGGTCCTGTCCTGGTTCCTTCCCTTGTGCCAGTTTTGTCTGTCCGTTCTGTTCCCTGTGCCCCGTTAATGGTTTTGTTCTTCTTTTCCAGGTCCCGTATCCCTCGTCTCGTCCATCGTCTCCCCTGAGGCGTGCCCGGAGAGCGCGCCTTTGGGGGGGGATTCTTTCATGCCTGGCTCGTACGATCCTCGTGTGTGCCACGCCCCCCTGATTATCCTCGTGTGCTTCCCTGATTGTACCCAGCTGTACCCTGTTGTCTTGCCTATTTCAGTCCATGTCTTGCCTCAGTTCTTTGTCCGTCATTGATGTTTGTTAGCGTCAGTGGATATTTCCCGTACCTGGGGCCTCATGTATAACAACGTGCGTAGAATTCACACTAAAACATGGCGTACGGACAAAACTAGGAATGTGCATAAGCAAGAAAAAATACAGATGCATAAAACTTTGCGTAAGCACAGATCGACGCACGTTCCCTTTATAAATGCCAATGAGCGCGAAATTTTACATACGTGATCAAGCCCACAGCCACCCCCGCGACCCGCCCATGATTATGCATAGTTGCATATGTAAATCTGTATAAATTCCCGCTTTGTTCTATTTTTCTTAAACAACAATGTATAAACCATGCGGGAAAAATAAGTATTTTAGTGAGTTTGAAGTGGAGATCATGTTAACAGAAATCGAGAAAAGAAAAGTTATATTATTTGGTGGTTTAATTAGTGGCATCAGCACTAAAGTTGACGGAGTGGCAGAACGTGGTGGAGTTAATTAACCCTCTATTGCATAGCGTTGCTTCAGGGTAACATACCCATTTTCCCTCAGTTTCCCAGGCACAATAAATCATACACCAATAAAAATGCCCATTTGTAATCTGAAGGAAGTATAAGAAGCCAATAGTCTACTTGTATTTGATCACATGACTTGTTTCACCTCTTTTTTCAATCTCTTTTCCTCACCTGCACTCACATGTGGCAGCCATATTTTATCAGCTCCACAAAACCTTGAAAAACTGATATTATCTTGAGGATTTTCATAAAATAAAAAATATTTTCATAATTTTGGGTAAGTTCTGATTTCATTTCACTCTGTTAATAATGTTTTCATTGATTTTTTGTTTGTAAAGGGCTAAAATGTCTCAAAGCAACAACATGTAACAGTAGAATGAGAATGCTTGTTAGCAATACAATATTGTTAGCAATACATTATTTCACACAGATGGCAGGATACCAAGAAATATTAAAGTATTTGTCAGTATATGCCTTGTTAACAATATTTATGATACTTTTTTTCAGTTTAGCTACTGGTAGTCATCTATGCATAGCATAGATTTTGTAGCTTTGTCAGCTCAGATGCGCATGTGCACTTGTGTCTGTGTGTGTGTGTGTGTGTGTACTCCAAATGTTCACTGCCATCAATATTTCCAGATATATATATAATAATTTTGTAATTATCCTTTTCAGTGACAATGAACACATTAACATTCTATGGCAGAAAGAGAAGTCAGGCAGTGGATACGGTTTTGGTTTTACCACGTGATGAAAGTGAGGATGAGTTAGATGGTAGTGATGAGGAGAATGAGGAGGAAAGACCAGTCAATGAGGGAGTCAGTGATGATGGGTTTGATCAGTCAGGTAATTGAGTGTTCAGTGTTAGGTTTAAGTTGCTTACAGCTAACAGTGTTATTTTTGCATTGTATAATGCATTCTATGATGTAATAACCAGCCATTAGAAATAATACTAGGATATTATTAGTTATTTTTTAGACCAGAACAAATATCAACATCTGGAGGTATCAATAAACACATACCAAATAATAGTTATTACTTGTTATGTGTTTATTGATTCCTCCAGATGGAGACATTGAAGAAATAAATGAAGAGGTGGAAGAGAAGGAAGAGGAACAGGTATACATAAAAGCCAAGAACGTGGACCTCACATGGAAAAATGGCCGAAAAAGTATACCACCTATCCCCCAGTGGAAATTCAAGCTCCCTCAGGTCAAAGCACCAATTGACTACTTCAGAAACCTGACACAAGACAGAAAACCTGACACATAACAGAAAACATGGTCACACAGAGCAACTTGTTTGCCAGCCAGTGTGACATAAATAAGCCGCTTAACGTTACTTTCAAGGAAATTGAGCAGTTCATTGGCATTGCACAGTACATGGCAGTCAACTTTCCAAAAACACGGATGTACTGGAAGACAGCTGCAAGGGTGGATTGCATTGCCGACACTATGACAGTCAATCGCTGGGAGACCATCCAGAGATACCTCCACTTCAGCAACAATGAAGAGCAGATCCCAGTAGGTCAGCCTGGGCATGACAGGCTCTTCAAAATCCATTCTCTCCTGATAGCCCTGAAGAGGAACTTCAATGGCGTTCCAATGCTTGAGATGCTCTGTGTTGATGAGCAGATTGTGCCTTTTAAAAGTGTTTTTATCTATTCGCACGGTGGCCGAAATTAAAGAGAAGTGGTCCGACATTAAAGTCGACGTGACAAAATGACTGGCCGCTCAACTTAAGAGTCTTAACAGCACAGGCGGAGGGAGCGGAATCCACAGCCTCTCACTTTATCGGGTGAGGGGGACGCCAATGTCAGCGTGGGTAAGTTTTTCTCGTAGCATACTTGTTTGAATTACTTGCATGTTTATGAATAACAAGTAGGGCGCAGATGCGGTGTTACTTTTGTTTATTGTTTGTTTATTCTTACAGACAATAGTACAAGAGGTGCCCCCAGTGCCGAGGACGACACAGGTGGCAATGGTACTGCTGTGCCGAGCACATCTTTAGGTGCTGGCTGCACACATTCCCGTGCCTCGGAAACCGGGCGGGCGACCGTCCGGCTGTGTACTGACTGAAGCTGTGCTGCAGTCACAAAATGCAATAGCACATGCTGTAAGAGATGTTGCCAATGAATTAAAACATCTAAATGATAAGATGTGTGATATTAACAACACATTAAAAGAATTAGTTAAAAAATAAATGTGGTGTTTGGTTACCTGCTTTACATTCTTGCTATTACATTAATGAGACGCATGTTCGTATCACACATAATTTGTACATTAATAGGTTGAAAGTGCTTTCTATTTACATAAGCAAGTTCGTTCTCTGAAGGTTCTTTTTTAGCAATGTGAGTGCAGTCGATGGCTCCGATTACATTGGGAAAACCGGACATCGCTGCAAATTACACTTTAATGTTTGCCTGTTCGACCACAGTGTAAGAAAATTGACAAGCGGATTATGCTGTCGCATACAGCAGGCATGGTGCGACTTGGTGTTGACTAAATCACCTGACTATGATCCCTGAATATGCTCTCTCTTCCAATTCTTTCATAAGCTACGTCTTCCAATAACGCAAGAGCATTTTCTGCACTGTTTTATTGTTACAAATTGAATAAAAATCAGGTTCCGTACATTTGTAAACAACATACAATTAATGTAGGTGTATTGGATAAAGTCAGCATCATGATTGTGAGTTAAAAAAGGGAAACCACAGTAGCTATGATTTACCACTGAGAGCCGTCCGTGTACAAAACCGAGCAGAAACGTGTGTACGCCATGTGGGGAGCTGCCGTGAGAATGTGCGTAGTGGTATGCCAAGTTTCGTTTTTATACATCTCGACGTGAGCGTGGAAACGGACGTATGCAACGTTTTCGTGCGTGCGCACCGTTTATACATGAGGCCTCTGGTCCCCATAATAAACCCCTAGTCTCCCCGTCTTCTGCCTGCCTGCCTCGTATTTCACCTGCCTGCCTGCTTCCTGCTTGCTTGCCTGCCTGTGCGCTCACCCGGCGATCGTGATACCTAATTACTAAAATATCTATATTTCGCTAAAATTTGAATACAAGTTTTAAATACACAAAAGAAACGATCATTATCAATGGCATTATTACCAGATATATCTTGCTCTCGTAGTACATTCAGATCCTTTTGATAAAATGGTAATTTTCTGCAATGCATAAATTCTTTCTGCAAATCAAAACAAGTATGACAAACAAAAGAACATGTCACATTTATAATCATTCTAAGGTGCTTAGTTATGTTTCTTTATATTAAACTTTGGTTTATTGTTTTCACAGAGACAGCAGAGGGCTCTGTACACACTCTGACAAAAAATAGCATTAGGCCACCCTCTGCTAAACAACAATATACTGTCCATTCAGTATTACATATCATTTGAGTTTCATTCTTGCACAATGAAATTTACAGAGCAGTCCCTAGAATATACCTATATCTAGTTATCACAAACATAAATAAAATAACTGCAGGCAGTAACGGGGTCCAAAGGATGATCGTCCTGGTAGGACAAACAGTAAAGGAGCAAACTAATAAGTTAGCCAGAACTACAGGTCAGCATATGTCAGACAGAACAGGACTGGTTAGTCAGATGGTCTGAGTAGTAGGTTGAAAGGATTGTTGAGTGTAGGTCTAACAGGTCAGTAAATGTAGGACAAAATGTAGAACCCTGTGGTGGAGTACTGAGCTTGACTGAATGCATGGTTTGCGTCTGATGGTCTGACTACTTGGTAGATTAGGGTATGGTCTGGTCGGGAACAGGAGTTACATGGTCTGATAAGTGTAGATCTTACAGGGTTGTATTGTTTATACTGCCTATGTTGATATAGGCTTTGTTGTATATTATTGACAAAGTGCTGAGTTGTGGGACTGCTGCATATAACAGCAGTAATGTATGCTTTATCCGGTAGGAGTTCATTTAAACAGGAGAAAGGCTGAAAGTATTGAATGACATTAATGAAATGGAGCACTGACCCCACCTGTTGGCTAATTTATTACAAAATTACAATTGTTTGATAAAATCTCTAAAAGTCAAATGAAAGGGAATTAAAAATATGGGCTCAGTTGGGAAATGGAAAGGTAACAATTCATGTGAAGGTTTTATGAGAAATAAGGACATTTCAGCTGAATTTGTGGGTCTTCGACGTATATTGACAGTGGCCATAGCGCCCCCGTTTAACTGATTGGCACCAAAGTTGGTGAGTCTGTCCGGAGTCCAGTGATACATTAATGGCTTAAATTTCGTGAGGATTGGATGAAGCATGCCTCAGATTTAGTTGTTTGATTGAAATGAGTATGGAAATGGTGCAGAGTTAGTTGTGGCTGGTCTGAATCATCCATAAGAGCAGTGTCGTGATTGACCTGCCACCAGAAAGACCTACAGTAGGTGGGATGGACAAATTTGGATGGCCCTTCCCTAGTACCGTCCTACAGGATATATTCAAATTTGGTGATGATTGACTGAGGCAGGCCTGCGATACAGTTGTCTGATTGAAATGGGTGCGGCACCTGTATGGTCTGGGTGTTTCCTTACAGAAACTTTAGGATGTTTTTGAATAATTATTGATATGAATTTGAATGATGTCAGATTTACATAGGTTGGGCGAAAATCCTAGGAGGTTAACGAAAAGTCCTGTTTTAAGCCTCTTACAAAATAGGCGAAACAGAAAGAGGTAGGATGAAGTTCTATATGGCATTGAATTTGGCATAAAACACTGTATTGGCTCTGTAACAAATCTCAATTTTATTCTTAACAGTACAGGAGAAAAAGGCAGAAATGCAAAACTTGTCGCTGTGGCTCCCCCATCTGGCTGATTAGGGTGTCCGTCACAGGGTATCCTAAGGGTCTAGAGACAAATGTGCCAGCCTGGTTTGGTTCAGATGGGCTATTGTTAAGCCTGTCAAAATGCTGCTTAATATTGATTGGCTGATGGTGGCCAAGATTTTATGACTAATGACTGCCATGATACATGTCTGGGCTTGGTCGTAGAACATATCTGCCAAACTGAAGTTGGATTGGTCAAGGCAGTCGGGAGATATTGACAGTTTTTAGTTGTAGCACCCGCTATTGATGAAATGCGGCCGGGCTTGTATCAAGTCCCCCGAATGGTGCAGGGAGGTAGGATTTAAAATTTGGTAAAGGTAGGTAAAGCAGGGCGAAGTTATAGCAGTCAGAGTGATACTGGCTAAATTTAGGTGGTGTTTGGGCTAACAGGACAGGAGAAATCGACCGAAATGTATTGAGGGGCGCTACGGCGCCCCCATCAGGTTGACAGGCTTGGGTCGGATGATCTTAGTAGTGGGTAGGAATTGCCATCATCCTACCAAGTTTGGTCGGTCTAGTACTTACAGTTTAGCCTGCCCATTCAGTTTTAGGGCATGAATAAAATTATAATAACAAAAGAGAAAACTTCTAAGAAAAACAATAAGGTTCCATAGCACTTCATGCTTTGGACCCTTAATAAAACATACAGTTAAAAGAAAAGGAAAACATGATGTATTTCTGAAACAAGAAACACGAACTAGTCAAACCACATTAAAAGCTTTATAAAATATTTTAGTACATTCATAGCAATATTCTTTTTTCGAGAGGCAAGAACACTACAAACAAACCAAAAACACTAACAAGTCTGGTAAAAATCTAATATTGCATGCTAGAATACGATTTACGGTCACGAAATGGTATTCTCTAAATTGAACACGTGCAATTACATTTATAATTATTAATACATTTAACAAAATAAATTTTTTTAAAGATTTGTAAAATAGAATTATGGTGCGTTCGATTATTTCTCTTCAACTCGGAACTCGGATGAAAACGTCACGAAAAATGTCACTTCCCGTCGGAAACACGCCTCTTTTGTGACGTAATTTCAAGATGGCGGTTTGTAGTTTGTTTGCCTCTCGAAAAAAGAATATCACTATGAATGTACTAAAATACTTTATAAAGCTTTTAATGTGGTTTGACTAGTTTGTGTTTCTTGTTTGTTTGTCTCTCGGAAATAATAATCTTACTCCAAAACTGGTAAAATATAAAGCAACAACACACAGCAGCATATTCATGGAGGCAGCCATGTTTGTTCTGAGTTGTGGTAGCTTGAACAGGATATTGTCGGTTGTGATGTCATTCAACTCGGAATTTCCGAGATAATCAAACGCACCATTATTGTTGAGTGTGTAAGCCGTCATGTTGAAATTACGTCATGGGGCAACTCGGACAAGAATTCCTGTCCGACATCAATGTCATAAAAGAGACGTGTTTCCGACCCGAAGTGATGTATTTTGTGACGTTTCGTGACGTTTTCATCCAAGTTCCGAGTTGGAGAGAAATAATCGAACGCACCATATTATATCCTGTAGGACGGTACTGCGAAAGGGCGCTGACGCTGATCAGTCAATAGGGGGTGCTACAGCAATGTAACTTGCGTATGTATAAACCTGGAAATCCAGTGCAACTCACATTTTTCTAATTTCTGTTTGAGTAGCATATTACTCTCAAAATCCTTTGTATGAGTCATGATGAAACAAGATATATGTACTGTCCAATGACAGTGATTTGCATCCGCTCATGATGTTTAAAAAATATAAATGACATATTCCTACAACTCAATGTCCATCCCACCTAGGTCTTTCTGGTAGCAGGTCAATTAAGACACTGCCCTTATGGATAACTTATAAAAATAACTTGACCTTCCTGTCAGTAAACATTGTGTGTTGTCACCACCAACCTCACCTAGCCTGCACCATTTCCATGCCCATTTCAGTCAGGCAGCTTAATCTCAGCCATGCTTCAGCCAATCATCACCAAATTTGACCGATGAATGTAGCACTAGACCACAAACTCCAACTTTGGTGCCGATCCGGCCACTGTCCATATACGTCTAACACCCACCTTAGGAAATTCAACGGAAATGTCCTTATTCTTCATCAAACCTTCAAAGAATTGTTACCTTTCCCTTCATCTGACTCCAGATTATTAATTTCTTGTCATTTCCCTGCCATTTGACTTTTAGAAGTTTAACTTCAATGATACTTCAGGCTGTGTACATTGCAACAATTCCATTTTTAAAATAAATTGGCCAGCAGGTGGAGGCAGTGTTGCATAAACAAATGCGATTCAATACTTTCAGCCTTTCTGTTGTCTAAATGAGCAGCCTACAATAGGATAAAACATGATGTTACTGCTATTGCATGCAGCAGTTCCCCAACTTGGCACTTTTGTTAAAAATATGCAACTCAGCTTATGTTTACACAGCCAGAACAAATAAACTTTAACTTATAAGATCTAATGTTACCACATCAGGTAGGAAGGTGCCTATTTCTACCAACTACTCAGACCATCAGACCCAAACCAAACATTCAGTCAGGCTCAGGCACTCCACCAAAACATAAGAGTATGCTTACCTGCAAAGGCTGCACGGAGTAATATAAGGGTGCGTCCTTAATTTATGATGATACTAATAATAATAATAATAATAATAATAATAATAACAACTATTTAAACAGCAACCTGCTGATCACAAGCACAGAGGCTTAGGTTGCTAAGCCACACTACACTGTTGGCTAGATAGCTGGAAGCCTGGAGTTTGAAAATTAGAAAAGAAACAGACCACCGTGGTGATGTCATAAGAATGTTGTGATGGTTGAAAAAGTGAAACACAAGCCCCTCTTGTTGAGCCAGAGACACATCCAACTCAGCAAAAACAGGATGCCCCAGACTGAATAATTACAAAACAGGGGGCTATACTGAAACTCCTAGCCCTGGGGGTATGAAGTGACACTCCTGTCCGCTGACCCACAATGCCACCGATAACTGACTACGAACCAAGGGTTCTACCTGTACTCCCTCCATGTTCTCCTCTTTTTTTCCCCATGTTGCTCAGTTCCCTTAATGTACTACCGTTTCCTCCTCCAAACTAAAATCATGCATTTAGATGAATTGGTAACACTAAAGTGTGTGTGTGTGTGTGTGCGCATAGAAGTTTATACGGTATGTTGGACTGCCATCCTATCCAGAGTGTCCTCTGTCTTATGTCCTATGTAAGGCAAAGGTTCAGGGATCCACAACCCTTCACTGGGTAAGCAGCTGACAGATTGAAGGATAAAAGAAAAATGACAGAAAACAAGTAACAGAAAAGCCATAATACCCAGTAACAGTCACCAATATGGCAAAAAAACAGATACCTTCATGGGTATAAATATACATAACACTGGTGACTAAAAGAATTTTCACCACAACTTGAAGCCACCAATTTTATCATGTTAAACATTAATAAATTCAGATTTTTCAGGACAGTTGCTACCTTGTCAGAAAGAGAATACAAGATAATGTTAGGTTTGAAACAGGGATATGTAATATTCACATGAAAAATATTATGCATGGCCTCTTCAGTATGCAGAGATCTCAAAAATATCCCTTGAAAGTACACTTTGAATAGTGTTAGGCAGAGTTGCAAAGCGGAATCCTTTCAAGCTTTCCAATGAAAGAGTATAGGTTTGATAAGCTCCATTTTAATGATAAAGCTTACCTTAGTAAACATTGTGGCCACTATAATACATATTTTTTTTTACTTCTTTTGCATTTCTTAGCACCAGTAGCCATATAGGAACTGCAGACATAATACGTTTAAAAGTTTATCAGAACATTACAAGGAGAACCAACTTAGTACCTCTGCTGGAAGACTGAACATGGATCAAAAATAAAGAATCCTGCATGACAAAAATCCCTGCTGTGGACTAAGAAAAAACTGGTGGTACTGGAGACATTCTCCTTGGAGAAATGGTCAAAAAAACCATAATCTATGTTGACATTGCTTGATAAAACAGTACCAGGAGTGTCATCTCATTTTCAATGCAGACATTCCAATTCCTGGGGTGCGAATAGTAATTCCAGTGCTGAAATTTTTGTGGCTTTTTTTTTAAAAACATAACAGGACAGGTGTGCAATATAACACATTATTGTTGCAGTAATTTAATTTACTTATGTTATAGTCAATGATTTTGAATGAACAAAGCAGTTGCTTATATTTATTTAAATGGGATTTCTAATTAGGTGCTGCATGTTTTTCTATGCAATTTAGAAACCTACTCTTAATGTAATAAATGCCATTAATGTATTTTTTTCCATTCTTAGTGTAATGAAAATCAATGTCGTAACCAAGACATAATGCAACTACATTATCTGCAAAACATTTTTACGTTATTGGTTCAGAAAATACATTATTGACTTATTACATTAGGAATGGAAAAATTACTATGTTATTGCCAGTTATTACATTAACTGTAGTTATTACACTATTGGCTGCCACATGAAGGAAACCCATGCAGCATTAACATAAAAAATGAACACACATACGACAGTGGGGGATTCAAACCCCCAGCAGAGTGGAATTACAGGATTCCCACCATACAATGCCAACTCTTCTAAATTCCTATTGGGATTAAATCCAAATATTAAAACACACAAATATCTGGCAAATTAATACATTCACATATCTTACACATTTATTACATTGTTTCTGTTTTTTTTAATCAAGATTCCCATACTGAGGTTATTTTTTATTTTAGAAGCTCAATTATTACTTTACATCAGTTTACACTGGAAAGAAACAGAGAGAACGAAACACTGTTAATCAGTACTAAAATACTGCTATTGTCCAAATGCATGACCAAAAATTGACTCACATCTTTAACAATAAATGAACTCCAAGGTATATATAGCAACAAGTGTAATGGAGGTAGGACATTGAAGAGTCTTCTTGTTCCTCCGAATGATGCTTTTTTATTATGTGATGAAAAAATGTGCTTCCTATGGTAATCCCTATACCAACGTGATGAGTGAAGCTACCATGAATAAATGGTTAATTTAAAAGGATGTCAATGTATATTTTGTTGAACTACTTAATTAACCAGATGGGGCAGTGGTGGTTTGATGGTTAGGGAAGCGCACTTGCAATTAAAAGATTGCAGGTTCAAATCCCCGACCAACAAGGCACCACTGAGGTACTATGAGCAAGGTATCGCCTCCAAGCACTGCTCCCCTTGCACTGAATTAGCTGCCCCCTGCTATGTCACAAAAGTCACATATGGGTTAAATGCACATGACACGTTTCGTTGTTGCACACCATGTGCTGTGGTGTGTTACTAATGATCACTAAATTCTAATTATAATGAAGCGTTAGAGGGAATATACACTCACCGGCCACTTTATTAGGCACACCTGTCCAACTGCTCGTTGACACAAATTACTGATCAGCCAATCACATGGTGGCAACTCAATCCATTTAGGCATGTTGACATGGTCAAGAGGAACTGCTGTAGTTCAAACTGAGCTTCAGAATGGAGAGGAAAGGTGATTTAAGTGACTTTGAACGTGGCATGGTTGTTGGTGCCAGACGGGCTGGTCTGAGTATTGCGGAAACTGCTGATCTTCTGGGATTGTCACGCACAACCATCTCTAGGGTTTACAGAGAATGGTCCGAAAAAGGGAAAACATCCAGTGAGCGGCAGTTCTGTGGGCAAAAATGCCTTGTTGATGCCAGCGGTCAGAGGAGAATGGCCATAGTGTTTCGAGCTGATAGAAAGGCAACAGTACCTCAAATAGCCACTCGTTACAACCAAGGTATGCAGAAGAGCATCTCTGAACACACAACACGTCGAACCTTGAGGCAGATGGGCTACAGCAACAGAAGACCACAACGGGTGCCACTCCTGTCAGCAAAGAACAGGAAACTGCACAGTAAAATTCCCAGTGTTAAATCTGCAGTGTTAATGTGTATTGACTCTATCAGAGTCATTATAACAACAACTGGAGTAAAACACCCCCCAGTGCTGGTGATAATTCGCGGAGTTAAAAGGCGCAGTGTCGAATGACTCTGAATCAGAATCAGAAAACTTTATTGATCCCGGAGGAAATTGCTTAGGTGATGATTGTCACAACACACAAAGACACAGAGACACAAGAACAATATAAATAATGGTCTAGATCTGTAGAAAGAAAACTACAATATGGATAGACTATGCTACATACAGAAATGCTTGGCATAACATCTGTAAGTCATGCAGCTGAGTGAAAACTATTGACATAGTGGTAACCGTCATGCCCGGCTCGTCCGCTCCTCGTGTGTGCCACGCCCCCTGATTACCCTCGTGTTCTTCCCCGATTGTACCCAGCTGTGTGTAGTTACTTTGATCAGTCCTGTGTATTTCAGTCCGTGTCTTACCTCAGTCCATTGTCTGTCATTGACGTGACTTGACGTTTTGTCCTGTTCGTCTCTGATCGATGTCTCCTGAACCCAGTGTCCTGAATAAACCCCTAGTTTTCCCTGATCCTGCGCACCTTGCCTGCTTGACCGCCTGTCTGTCTGACCCGTACACCTCGCGCGTCACAGTGACTTTGAATACATTATTGCACTCTGGAGCTGGAAAGCTCCTTCCACCACAGACTCGATTTCAAACCGACAGAATTTTTCATGGCGCCATTTTTTGCAGTCGAGTTACAATGGTAAGCTTTTCATATTCGGTTATTAAACCAACAATTGGACATTTTCAACAATGAACACACATTGTTAAAATGTTAAAATAACGATACACTCAGACTGTTCACATTTCTGAAATATTTCATTTTGTTCCAGAAGCAAATGTGACTGTGTCTAATTGCAAACGTAAAGTCATTAATTAGCTAAACAAGTTGGCTGCTATCGGTGTTGGCTGTTGGTATCGGTGTTGGTAAGACTGTAAGGCCAGTGTTCAAAAATTATTGCAGTGTGTAGTGGTGATTGTGTTCTAGCATGTTTGAAATTCTGCTAAATTAAACCCTCCATGTGTTGGGAGCTCCGTATTAACACTAACTAGCTAACTAGCATTTTGGCTAACCTAGGTGCGCGGGCAGTCTGCTCGTTACCTTTACATTTTAAATGAGGTAACGATTAACTAGTTAACATTTTACACTAATGTTACGTCTTTTTCACTTGTTTTTGGTTTCTATGGAGGATGTTTTGAGTAGGGTTATTGTTTTATTTCAACTAGTTCGTCTTCAAGGATTTTACAGTGCATTTGTGTGATGTGTGGTTACAACCAACACGCGGTACAAGCTTGATAAAGTAAAAAAAAAAAGGTCCAGGATCCATTTTATAATGCTTTCTTTTAGTTATTTGAACTTAAGATGACAGAGTTTGTATCTGTAATAAGTTGACCTGATGGTAACGTTACTAATGTTGAATGGTGATATTGACACAAGTAACGTTATCGGTTCCTTTTTTGCTGTTTTGCAATTGCCAGACTTCAGTATGTTAAGCTATCGTTGAAGGAAATGCTGACTCTCTAGTGCTAAGTTAGATAAATTAGCAATTAGACCGTAGTAAGTACAGACACACGGGGAAGGTTTGGGGAGGCTGCTGCAGCACTATACTGAAGAAGGCAAACGTAATTTAACTGTCTTTTTGTTTTTTTGCTCTGGTTTCAAGTAGAGATCGACCGATATATCGGGCCGATATTTGACATTGTTTTAATGTATCCGCATTGGCCGATATGCGAGTGTAGTACGCCGATTTACAGACAGGCACGTCAGAGATATTAGGTGGTACCTTAGGGCGGAGCTTAATTTTGCTCCGCTTCTGATGTCATAAACGGGAAGGGGCGTATCCTTTATTCTGATTGGTCAAGGGGTTATATCCATATATGGTATCATACATGCTTATGCCACGTGCTGCCGACAGGGGGCCATATGGTTTGGGGGATTGCCGTTATGTCCATATATGGTATCATACATGCTTATGCCACGTGTTGCCGATAGGGGGGCATATGGTTTGGGAGATTGCCGTTAAACTTTAATAGAATAAAAATACATTACATGTATTTTATTTATTACATTTTTAAGGAATAATAAAACATATAGCAGGATGAATGCATCCAACGGGGGTCCCATCCGGCCCGTTAGCTGCGTGTTGTTAGTAAGCGCCACGGCGTATTTTAAAAAGAAAGCACCAAAATGTTTTAAAGAAGAAAGCACAAAAATGTTTTAAAGAAGAAAGCACAAAAATGTTTTAAAGAAGAAAGCACAAAAATGTTTTAAAGAAGAAAGCACCAAAATGTTTTAAAGAAGAAAAACTTTAGTGTTATTTTAAAAGAAAAGCAGGGTGAATTTAAACAAACATGCCCGAAAGAAGCAGAAGAGCAAATTTAAACATAAACAAGCGAAACCAATAAACGTACAGCCCGTCGTTTTAAAAGAAGAGAGCACTCATTACATTTAACCACCACGAAAGACTTTAGTGATATTTACCAAGTTGGTGAAAGCATGTAAGCGGCAAACTTTTAGAAGAAATAGGACGAAGCGATCCCGGAGCTCCGACATATGCGACTGCACTGTTTGAACAACGCGGGGCGGAATGGACGATCGCTAGTCCAGCGCTTGGCGCACCCACGCCGACACCCCTTTCAAAATGGCGACGACAGTGGAGCGCCTGTTATTTCAAATAAATCCCTATAACCATAATGTTTTTAAGGAATGAAGCACTTTTCTACCAATGTGAATAATAAAGTAAAGCGCTCTGAGCATTTTCGAAAGCAATAATCAAAGAATAACATGGTTAATTCTTGTTTAAACGAGCACATGCGCTCTCTCTGGCTCACTCTCATGTAGCGTACGCACGTAGATCCACACAGCATTTCCTTTATTGAGACATCTCGCGGCAAGCAGCTATCAAATGGCTACCAGGGGAAATTGTTGTCGTGATGCTAACCGTTGGCCTGGATTGTGAGAAGCAAGCTGCCATCCTGGCAGAATGCACACTAATTCTATATTTTATATGTTTATTTGTAAATAGTGTAAAATAATCTTTCTAATTTAAATAAAAGTCGATCTCTAACACAACACCCATGGATTGCTTAGCTAAATTTAGCTAAATTTTTCTACGTATGGTTAATCAAAAGGTATAACCAGAACTTGAAAAGATGTATGACACCACATGCTGATCTTTTATTTCAAATAAGCCCCTTTAACCACTTTATAATTTTTTAAGCAATGAAACTCTTTTTCGGCTAATGTGTTATTTAAAATAAAACATCTTAAGCATTTCGACAATAAGAATCAAGGAATAACGCTGGCGATCCTTGTTAAAAATAACTCGCTCTCTCTCTCCATGTCGCGCTTGTGCATTCAGCCACGATACCCACACACCACTGTCTTTTATTGAAAACAGCGGAGGCAAGTTATTTTCTGAACTTTAAAGTGTGTATACAATAAGTAAACGTGTGTAAAAGAAGTATAAAATGTGTTATAAAGCACATAGCTAATGATGATTAATAAAGAATTTAAGCATAATAGCCCAGACGTACCATGGCCTATAGCCGGTAGACATGGAGCTATCCTACGGCCTACAAGATAAAAGCATATGGCACCAAATTGGAATCAGTAGTCTTTAAAAGAATAAAATACATTATATGAATTTATTAATGCAATATTCTAAATATGTTTTAAGGCATAATAATTTTAAGGGGTCACCGGAAGCGTCGAGCTTTTCTACCTAGAGAGGAAAGAGAGTCGGGCAGTTTTGAATGGTAAAAGCAGTAGTTGTGTATTGTTAGCGGCTTATTTTTTACAAAATGTCCTATTTTATAACGGTACAAACACAACAATCGTGTTTTTAGGGGGGATTTATGTGTATTGAATGTCATATCGGTCAGCTAATGTCCGCGGCAGTGGGAAACGGGCCGTCGGCGCAAGAGCTTTTGGAGCCGTGAGCGATAAGCCTATGAGAAGGAACCGTCAATGAAACAAAATGGCCGCCGGTTGTCAAATTGTTGCGGAGTGCCTGTAACATCTCATTTAACCGCTGATCCTGAGGGTGAGAAGCAGACAGACAGCATTCCCACTCCCGGCAGAAAGCACATTACATCTATTTGTTAATCTGTTTTATTCGTAAATAGTATAAAATAATATATTTCTAATTGAAATAAAAATCGATGTCTAACACCACAGCTCCGGGACTCTAGCATAGCCCCGGACGCCCCGCTGCGGGTCTGGATGAAGTATCTAACTTCAGTTGCTTAATCAGCGGGATAAAGTGCCATAACTTAAACGGCCGTATGACAAATTAGTATAAAGTTTTAAGCCAATAAGATTTAATTAATAAAAAAAATTAGTTGTATTTTGTTAGTTTTTATTTTCAATTAAATACACCCAGTGCATTATTAATTTAATAGATGCAGGAACTAGTGAGCGGTATTTAGTTACGTACTTCAAAAACATTAAAAAAAACTTTGTTAGACTAATACCTTAGTTATTTTCATAATTTAAGGGATAAAAACATTTCTCGTGTTTGTCAATGTGTTATTTTAAGTAAATGCGTTAATTTCTAACGGCAAAAGCCCTGTCATGTTTCAAGTGCAAAATTATATGGACTAGCAACTGTCTCTGGGGGAACAGCCCCGGTTAGGTACTATTAAGCAGCATTTAGTGACATGCATCAAAACACATTTTTAAAAACTTTGAAAGAATAAAGTCTTAGTTATTTTAATAAATACGTTTTTCAGTAAACGTTTATTCACGCGCATGCACACAAACACACACACCCCGGAGATCGGGAGGCTTTAGAGTTTAACTTTAGGTTGATGATCGCAATGGGTGACCAAACTTCAAAGCACCCTAACTTAGTCGTTTACTAACTTATCGCGAAAAAACAGGCAGAAATAGACTTGTAAATTTTAAAGAAAAGACATTAACTGTTTTTCTTAATGTTTAAAGGTATACAAACTACAGTTTTATCGCACACAAAAACACAAAAAGAGTTTGCTCAATCAAAAAAACACCAAACATATATAGTTCACGTTTTTTATTAAAATGTATAAGGATTGTTTTGTTATAGCGAAATTTTAAATTAATATGAGTGGGATATAAGTGATTTAGGCAACAAGATTTGAGGAAGAACCTAAATAGCGGCTAGAAATGACCGACCAGGCAGGCAGAAGTGTGCTTTCCTTATGCTGCAAATACACACTAAAAACTTTAAAGAATAAGGTCATAGTTATTTTAATAAAGACATCCTACAAGGTTCCCACGGCCCCAGCTTATATAATCTACAAGCTTGATCTGAGATGCTTGCTGGAGTACAATGCTAAATTGACAATGGTAATGGAGCTGCAGCCTGTTTGATAGTTAATGAAACATAGTTCAAATTCAACTGTGTCAGCAGTCATCCACTATGCAGGGAGACTACAGATTGACTATAATGACCCCGTATATCAGCTGGCATTATTTTAAAAAATTTTGACAGAATAAAGCCTTAGTTATTTTAATAAATATGTTTTTTTTACATTTATATGTAAATGTATATTCATGCTCATGTGCACAAACACACACACATGGGGGGTCAGGGGCTTTAGAGTTTAACTTTAGTTCAGTGAAAGTATTGGAGCGCGATGTGTATTCAGACCCAAAACATACTAACTTAGTCGTTCATGAATCTTATTGTGTAAAACCACACAATATAGACTTGTAAATTTTAAAGAAAAGACATTAATGGCTTTTGTTAATGTTTAAAGGTATAAATACTTTAGATGTATTTGTTACATCTATTTGTAGCATAAAATATAACCTTAACTTTGGACGCAAGATGAACAACCTGCACACACACACACAGACACACACACACATCAAAAAACAAACACCTGGCACATATAGTTTACGTTTTTTATTAAAATGTGTAAGGATCGCTCTGTTATAGCACAATTTTGAATTAGTATGATTGTGATATAAGTCATTTAAGCAACAAGATTTGAGGAAGAAACTAAGTAGCGGCTAAAAATGATCGACCAGGCAGACAGAAGTCTGCTTTTCTTATCTCGCAAGCCATGGAAGTGTAGGGGGGGGGGGGTGTAGGAACTGTGGAATCAGGCAAGAGTGTAAGAATTTAGAATAGAGAAGGTGGCCATGATTATTTAATTATATTTAATAGGAACTAGTAAGTGTTGATAGGAACTAGTAAGTATCATGCATGAAATACACATTTAAAACTTTAAAGAATAAGGTCGTAGTTATTTTAATAAAGACATCCTACAAGGTACCCCACGGCCTCAGCTTATAGTATCTACAAGCATAATTTGAGATGCTGGATGGAGTACCATGTTAAGTTGACAATGGTAACTGAGATGCAGCCTGCTTGATAGTTAATGAAACATAGTCTAGATTCAACAGTGACAGCGGTCATCCAATATGCAGGGAGACTAGAGAGTGACTATAGTGCCCCATTTAACCGTTGGTCCTTATTTTTTAAGAATTTTGACAGAATAAAGCCTTAGTTATTTTAATAAATACGTTTTTTTCCAGTACATGGTTGTTCATGCTCATGTGCACAAACACACACACACATCGGTAGTCAGGGGCTTTAGAGTTTAACTTTAGGTCAGTGAAAGTATAGGACTGTGATGTGTATTCAGACCCCAAAACATACTAACTTAGTCGTTCATGAGTCTTATTGTGAAAAAACATAAAATAGATTTAGAGAAAAAATTAAACATAAAATAAACATAAAATAATTTAGAGAAAATAAATTTTAAAGAAAAGACATTAACTGCTTTTGTTAATGTTTAAGTGTATAAAAACTTTAGCCACTTTTCTTAAATGGCCAGAAAAATTGGCTCAACACTATTAGATTATATGAGGATGGGGTGTTTTCAACAGTCACAATCCTAGCAGGCAAGCATAACATGCCTAAGAAACATCTCTTTCATTTATTTCAAAGCAGACAATTTGTGCAAAAGTTGTTTCCTCATTTCCCAAACGGCCACCAGAATTGAATGGTCCTTAAACACCTTTCGTAAGACAGGAGGCCCTGTCCTGAGGTTTACTATAGGAGACTGATGCTGTTTAAGTACTAGATGGGATGACCCCTGCAATGAAATTTGTAACATTTCAAGATGTATATTTTAAAAGAATGAAGTGCCTGGCCAGTAAGGGGTGCATGGTATCGGATGGCGGAATGTCGAACAGGTTTGTTAGAGGGTTAGAGGAGGCAGAACTATGTTGATGTCCTGCTCAATGGCCTTGAATATGTCTGTCCAGAACTCAGATAATCGAGAGAGCAGAGCCAAAACATAGTCATAATCTTTGAGTGTGTGTGTGTGTGTCTTTATCTGTGCGTGTGTGTATATCAGAGGTGTATAGTCCAGGTGCCAGAAAGTAGAAATCCTGTCCAGCAGCTGTTCCAACCACACTAAACCAGCTCCTCTACCAGGTATGAGCTCGTTAGTGAAAACACCTGTTCTAGATGTAGAGGCAGATCCAAAAACATGGCAGGATTTTTACTTTCTGGCACCTGGACTATACACGTCTGGTGTCTATATGTGTGTGTGCTTGACCGTGTGCTTGTGCCACGTGTTTGTTAGCGTGTGTGTGTGTGTGTGTGTGTGCGCATGTCCTTAGTCATGAAGATATGATTTGGCAATATCTTCCCACACATCTCTTTTTATTTCAACATGACGTGCTGTCACGTGCTGTGGGGCAGGAATCAACCTGAGCACATCCTCAAATGGATACCAGAGCGCATCCTCTCGCATTGGCCAGTAGTAATGATTGTGTCCCACTCTGTGCATGCACTTAACATGAACATGTGTCTCACTCACTTCAACAATGGTTCCAGGGTAAACCTCATCGTCATATCTGATGACACACCACTGACCAACAATGTCATCTCTATCCCACTGTACTTCAAGGTCTGGTTGTTCTTGGTCCAATGCAGGAACAGCAGAGTTGACTTTGAAGTCGAAGGCCTGAGCTTGGTAACACTGACATTGCAGAATCTGCCTTGTTGAACACAGGCAGCTCACATCACGGTATGTCAGTTTCCCTGGTGCTTGCGTGATGACCTGGTGAATCCGCATAGTGCATGGTACAGTGGGGAGTCGTTGTGGCATCTGCTGTATGGCCTTTTCCACTGTAGCCTCTTCAATGTAGAAGATCTTGACAGCTGTATTGGTGTTTACCAATGCATTGAAAAGATGTTTAGCAGTGGAAATGTCTTCACCTTGGCTCACCAATCTGTCAGCTGTTCTCTTCAGAAGGCCTCCTACCCCATCAGGGGCACCCTTTCCGTGACTGGCCTGTTTCTTTCTGTGTCTGGTCTGTTCCTGGGCTCTTCTCCAGGCCTTTCTCTTTGCACGTTTTTCCCTCTCACTCTGTTCAGATATGGGCTTATAGTATGCACCTTGCTCCCTCTTTTCTCTCCATTTCTGCCGGCCTTTTGCCAAGTATGCCTCCCTTTTTGCAGGATCAGCATCTCGCCGTTCACGGTATCGGTATCGGCGCTGCTTTTCTGCAGCAGATAATCGTGGCATTTGCCTGAAAACAAGTTTACTTTTATAATATTTATTGCAAAGTATTTTATAGTTACTGTACAATTAGAATATTAAATGAACTCCTGAAAACCATAAGAACATGTCATGAATGTCAACTATGTTACTCTTGGTCAACTAAGTTACCTTTGCAGAGTAACATAGGTGACTGGTAACCTAGTTGACATTTTTGCTGTTTTTAGGGATAAAATCAAAATGGTTGCCTAGCACCAGACACCACATGGCATTTTACAGAGAGGTTCTTCTAAATATTATATGTACAACTGAGTAAAATTGAAATTCAAAGTTATTTATGAATTCATTGTAGTAACATTGTTGACATATGATAAGTACACATTTGCCCCAAGTATAGGTGAAATAACTGAAAATGTGGAGGGAGAACATACCTTGGAGTCTTGCTAGTTTTCTCTTCAGGAGGAAATGACATCATGTGGAGCAGGTCATGTGATTTGGAAAACACACTCTTCCTTGAGGGGTGTATTTGCTATGGGTAACTTAGATGACAGCGACTTCTCGGACACATATTCAATTTGTCAATTTCCATTGAAAATGTGACATATTGCCCAAAAAGACACATTGTTCAAAATTGCCTCAACTTAATGTAAATATAATATAATTTAAACTGTTTTTAAATAAGTTTTTAAAATGTTTTTTTAGGTAATGAGATTGTGGTTGCAATTCATTTCGGACGGTTATTTAGTTGACATTTTAGGGATATCTAGTACATTTTTATAAATAAATAATTATTTCCATAATAATTAACTATGGAATTTGTAAAGACAAGATAATGAAGAACACTGAAGACTTTTAAAATTTTATTTTAATAAGCATGTTTGCGAGATAAATCTCATGGACATGAAAACTCCCTCATGTCTGGTGTTTTTTTGATTGAGCAAACTCTTTTTTGTGTTTTTGTGTGCGTGTCCGCTACAACTGTAGTTTGTATACCTTTAAACATTAACAAAAACAGTTAATGTCTTTTCTTTAGAATTTACAAGTCTATTTCTTTCTGTTTTTTCGCGATAAGTTAAGGTGCTTTGGGGTTTGGTCACCCATTGCGATCATCAACCTAAAGTTAAACTCTAAAGCCCTCTGACCTCCGGGGCGTGTGTGTTTGTCTCCATGCGCGTGAATAAACATTTACTGAAAAACGTATTTATTAAAATAACTAAGACTTTATTCTGTCAAAGTTTTTAAAAATGTGTTTTGATGCATGTCACTAAATACTGCTAAATAGTACCTAACCAGAGCTGCTCTCCCAGAGAAAGTTGCTAGTCCATATAATTTCGCACTTAAAACATGACAGGGCTTTTGCCGTTGGAAAATAACGCGTTTACTTAAAATAACACATTGACAAACACGACAAATGCGCTTTATCCCTTAAATTATTAAAATAACTAAGGTATTAGTCTAACAAAGTTTTTTAAATGTTTTTGAAGTACGTAGCTAAATACCGCTCACTAGTTCCTGCATCTATTAAATTAATAATGCGCTGGGTGTATTTTACTGAAAATAAAATTAACAAAATACAACTAAATTATTTTATTAATTAAATCTTATTGGCTTAAAACTTTATACTAATTTGTCATACGGCCGTTTAAGTTACGGCACTTTACCCCGCTGATTAAGCAATTGAAGTTAGATACTTCATCCAGCCCCACAGGCCCGCAGCGGGGCGTCCGGGGCTATGCTAGAGTCCCAGAGCTGTGGTGTTAGATATCGACTTTATTTCAATTAGAAATATATTATTTACACTATTTACGAATAAAACAGATTAACAAATAGGTGTAATGTGCTTTCTGCCGGGGTGAGAATGCATTTGGTGCCATATGGTTTTATCTTGTAGGCCTTAGGATAGCTCCAATTCTACCATCTATAGGCCATGGTACGTCTGGGCTATTATGCTTAAATTCTTTATTAATTATCGTTGGCTATGTGCTTTATAACACATTTTATACTTCTTTTACACACGTTTACTTATTATGTACACACTTTAAAGTCCCGAAAACGACTTGCTGTTTTCAATAAAAGACAGTGGTGTGTGGATATCGTGGCTGCACGCACAAATGCGACATGGAGAGCGAGTAACAAGGATCGCCAGCGTCATTCCTTGATTATTGATGTCGCAATGCTTAAGATGTTTTATTTTAAATAACACATTAGCCGAAAAAGAGTTTCATCTCTTAAAAACGATGTGGTTAAAGGGGCTTATTTGAAATAAAAGATCAACATGTGGTGTCATACATCTTTTCAAGTTCTGTTTATACCTTTTGATTAACCCTGCGTAGATACATTTAACTAAATGTAGCTAAGCAATCCAGGGTGTTGTGTTAGAGACAGACTTTTATTTAAATTAGAAATAGATTATTTTACACTATTTACAAATAAACATATAAAATGTAGAATTAGTGTGCATTCTGCCAGGATGGCGGCTTGCTTCTCACAATCCAGGGCCCTCGGTTAGCATCACGACCACAATTTCCGCTGGTAGCCATTTGTCAGTTGCTTGACGCAACGAGCTGTCTCAATAAAGGAAATGCTGTGTGGATCTACAGGCATGTGCAACATGAGAGTGAGCCAGAGAGAGAGCGCATGCGCTCGTTTAAACAAGAATTAACCGCGTTATTCTTTGATTATTGCTGTCGAAAATGCTCGGAGAGCTTTACTTTATTGTTCACATTGGCAGAAAAGTGCTTCATTCCTTAAAAACATTACGGTTACAGGGATTTTATTTGCTAAAACAGGCGCTCCGCCGGCATTGCCATTTTGAAAGGGCCGTCGGCGTGGGTGCACATGCGCCAAGCGCCGGACTAGCGATTGCCCATTCCGCCCCGCGTTGTTCAAACAGAGTAGTCGCATGTGTCGGAGCTCGGGGATCGTTTCATCCTATTTCTTCTAAAAGTTTGCCGCTTACATGCTTTCTCCAACCTGGTAAATATAACTAAAGTCTTTCGTGGTGGTTAAATGTAATGAGTGTTCTCTTCTTTTAAAACGACGGGATATACATTTATCGGTTTTTGCTTGCGCTTGCTTAAATTTGTTCTTCTGCTTCTTTCGGGCATGTTTGTTTAAATTCACCCTGCTTTTTCTTTTAAAATAACCCTAAAGTTTTCCTTCTTTAAAACATTTTGGTGCTTTCTTCTTTTAAAATACGCCGTGGCGCTTACTAACAACACACGGCTACGGGCCGGACGGACGCCCCCGCTGAACGTGTATGCGCTAGCTTGCCATCATCCTGCTTTATGTTTTATTATTCCTTAAAAACGTAATTAAAAAAAGCACATTAATAAAATACATGTAATGTATTTCTATTCTATTAAAGTTTAATCTCCCAAACCCCCTATCGGCAACACGTGGCATAAGCATGTATTGATACCATATATGGACATAACGGCAATCTCCCAAAACCATATGGCACCCTATCGGCAGCACGTGGCATAAGCATGTATTGATACCATATATGGACATAAACCCTCGACCAATCAGAATCAAGGATACGCCTCCTCCTCTTATGATGTCAGAAGCGGAACAAAATTAAGCTCCGCCCAAGGTACCACCTAACATCTCTGATGCTATTGGTTAAATGCCGGCAAAGTAGAACACAGAAGTAGCTTGAAGCAGAAAGTACGAGTATGTCTGCGGTCTGGAGGTATTATAAAGTTGATGACAACAACATTGCCATAGCAAACTGTGAGATATGTAAACTTGGGATTGCAAGAGGTGGAAAGGAAAAGGCTACATTTAACACAACAAACCTAATACGGCACCTCAAAAACAAACACCCGACACAATACAGCGAGTTTACCCAGGCAACCCAGCCGAAGACGAGTCAGCTCACGCTGCAGGAGAGTTTGAAGAGGAGAGAAAAAATGCCCCGTGACAGCGCGAAGGCACAGGACATCACAACCAAGATAGCACAAATGATCGCAATGAGTGACCTGCCATTCGCCTTTGTAGAGAACCCTGGCTTTCTTATGCTTATGGAGCACGTAGAACCTCGATTAGAAATGCTGTCTCGCCACTATTTCACCGAGAAAGCTCTGCCAGCCCTTTATAAGAAGATTTCTGACAAACTACTTGTCCTGTTATCAGATGTACCCTATGTTTTGTTCACCACAGACATCTGGAGTTCGTCCATAGCTCCCATGTCTCTACTAAGCCTTACTGCACAGTGGATTGACTCAAGTTTTGTTTTACGGTGTGCGATCCTACATGTCCAGGAATTTCGCGGATTGCAGACCGCAGAGCGCATCCAGCAATCGGTGGAAAAGATGATAAACAACTGAGGAATTGACAAGCAACGGGTCCACGTAATTTTGCGTGACAACGCGGCAAATATGAAGACAGCTATGAGGGATATGGGGGTGCCGAGTGTGGGCTGTGTCGCCCATTCCTGTCAACTCTGTGAGCATGAGGGTCTGCTGTCTCAGCGCAGCGTGACAGAGACCCTGGCCAATGCAAGGAAGATTGAAGGCCATTTTAAACACTCCCCGTTGGCCTACTCTCGACTAGAAGACATACAGATGGACCTAAATATGGATATCAAGCACCTACAGCAAGATGTACAGGTGAGATTCCTCTCGTAACTTTCTTTAACGTATTTCTATTTTATTATTGTTTCCCATACACTTGATTTAGTAAGCCACTAAAACATTATGTGCTCTGCACCTAATTTGCACAAAAATAAAGTGAATCATGTTCTCTTATGTGCAGACACGATGGAACAGCAGCCTCTACATGTTGCAGAGCCTACTGCAACAAAAACGTGCTCTTAGTGTCTTTGCAGCTGAGTGCACTCTACCAGCAACACTGACAGTTCACCAGTGGGAGCTGATGAATAAGACTGCTGATCTGCTATCCCCATTTGAAGAGCTGACCAGGTATGTGAGCAGGGAGACTGCAACTGCAGCTGATGTGATCCCTGCCATAACAGGTAGTTTGTATTTTTATTTATTACTTTATACTGTAACATTTATTGATGTTGTTTAAAACAAACAACATTCCCATGCATTCATTAAGTCATTCATTCACTCATTAGTCCTCAGACGTGTTCTGTCTTGGGAGGATGATGATGACCAGGGAATAAAAACAATGAAGAGGACTCTGCTGGAGGCAGTGCTTCATGCTTTGCTGATGTTGAAACTGAGCCACTCTTCTACATCGCCACTCTTCTAGATCCCAGATACAAAGATGGGCAAGTATAGTAAAATTAAAATGCACCTTTTGTACATCATGTTTATATAAAGTCAAGTCATCACCAGACACCAGTATTAAGTAAGGAATAATTGACGACAGGCCGTTGAATTATTAGAAAATAATGCACACCTGAGGTGGTAATGCTTACACCTCGGGTGTGCACTATTTTCTAATAATTCAACGGTCCGGAGTCAATTATTCCGCTTATACTACGGTTGCCACACCTCAAGACATCGATCAGATGATATATTTCAAGGGATTTGTCCGGTTTTTATACTTAAATCGCTATTGTGAGTAGGATTATTTCTTCCGCATCTCATCCAACGACTCTTTTGCTAGTTCCAAAACGTCATTTTAAAGCTGGCAATGGAGGCTTGAGCCGTTGATAGCAGACTAATGCAGTTAATAATGAAGTTATTAGAAAGAGAGCGAGAGAGACAGAGACACAGAGAAAGAGAGAGAGCTTGTATGAATTAGGCTACCTCTGTGTGTCCCTCAACAGTGTTCTGAAGCACCGTCTCTAAACTGTAAGTCTGCTTTAAGATGCAGCGCTGTTATTACCTCGTTAGTGAGAAATGTCATGTGTAGCCTTTAAGTTGGTACACTAGGCTAACTAATACTGCTGCAGCCCAGTTGTTGAAAGTTTCATATTCACCGTCAATATTAAAATTTACTTTCGGAAAATCATCTGTCATGTTGTTGTTTTTGTTAGTCCTGTGTGCTGTATAGGTACTGTATGCTAATTTCCGTTATTACAGTTAACTATGCGAAGTGATATGGAACTGTAATGCGGTCAAGAGAGCTACCTGGAACTACGTTCGCCGTGCGTTTATCTGAAAATAATTGCACACCTCAGAACGTTCGTCAGCCAATCAGATTCAAGCATTCAATGGTCCCATAGTATAAGCCAATTTATTTTTTACTTCCTTTTTAATTTAGTTTTGGGTAATTTAGTTCTAAGGTTAGATTTTTTTTATTGTTTATTAACTGAGTACATGTGTAGGCAGTTGCCTAACTGAAGAGCTGTGCTATGTGGTGTCTCTTGTCTTATTGTATTGAATTGTGTGTTACTTTTATCTGTTTCTAGCTTTTTCACAACGTCAGCCAACCTGTTGCTTGCAAAGGAACACCTTATCCAGGAGGTGGCAAAGACAGAGGGAAGGAGGGCTGTCAGTGCAGTGCCAGAGGAAAATGAGGCTGCAGCAGAGCCAGTGAGCAAGGCACCACATCATGAAGCATGTAGCAGCCTGGACATCGCCTTTGAGGAAATCTTACAAGAGAGGCAGTCACAGGGATGGTCCGTGAGTATCACATCAGCAGAAACTCAAGTGCGGACCTACCTCTCAGAAAAAAACACCCCTAAGAAAAGCGATCCACTTCAGTACTGGAAAGAACATGCTAATCAGTTTCCCTCTATGGCTGCTGTTGCAACCCAGTATCTCAGTGCCCCCTGCAGCTCTGTGGACAGTGAGAGACTTTTTAGTGCCGTTGCAAACATCCTTGATGAGAACAGAAATAGGCTCAAACCTGACAAGGTAGAGATGTTAGTTTTCATTAAGAAAAACATACATTTCCTTCTGTGAAACTTACTACTGTGATGACAGTAAGAGTTAGGAGTGCAGTTCCTAAAAGCACATTACTGTCTTTGCAAACACTGTGGCACTTTTATTTTTTTTATTTCTTTACATGCCTGCCAGGTATTTTAAGTTGAGGTGCTATTTGTTTTTATATTATACTTTTTTTATATTTACTGTTGCACTAGTCCAAAAGTGAAGAATTTATGTTATTTATTACTTGATTGTTCAAGCTACCTTACAGAAGTGCTCTGTTTGTTAACAGAGTTGTTGAATGTTAAAATAAGGTGAATTAAATAAAAAATAAGGAACATCCTGGATCTGTTTCTTCGCTCTTCTTTATTCTTTTTTTCATGTATTATAGAAGTATCGGATCGGGACTCGGTATCGGTAGATACTCAAAATCAAATGACTCGGACTCGGACTCAAGGGCAAAAAAACCTGATCGGGACATCCCTAATCAGTACCCACTTTTTTCCCCGTATCTTGCTCTACGGCTCTCTGCAGTCTGGAGACACCCCCGTATGACCCTGGCTGGCTCAGCTGACCAGCCCAAAACAGTCGCATTTAGGTAGCTGCCATATATTCAGCATTCTCTTGTCCAGCTCCCCGGTCGCGTCCCACTTCATAAAGGTGCTATGTTGTTTACCATTGCCAGCATCTCTATAGTGCATCTCCATTCTACCAATGTCCGGCTGAAAGTCGGGGTCGGTGCTCTCCTCTATCATCGGGGTAACGACAGTCTTCAAGTTTCCCCATTCCGTTTCAGAAAAAGTCACCAGATGCGGGTCGTCTTTCGTGGGGTCTGGGCCGTCTCCGGTGACCTGAAAGACGCGCAGTTCCTCCGCAACATTGTCAAAGAGGCAGACCAGTTTTTCCCCGTTGGGCAGCTCCCAGGTAGCCCTCGGGTCTTCCGACGCTCACATCATAGGTACCCGTCTACATGCCGTACGAATCTTCCTGGGAGCCCCCAGAGGCCGCATAACAGCCTTCTGCTCCTGCTGAGTCTTAGAAGGTGAGGTTCAATCTTTCATTTCAGGAGTGCCGGATGTCACGCGACGCTGGAAGCCGGTAAGGCGAACAGGCAGGCGAGCAGACAGGAAGCAGGCAGACAGGCGAATTACGGGGCAAACTGGGGTTTTAATAAGGGAATCGGGGGAACGGACAGCAGGTAACATCTGACGCGAACTAACATCAATGACAGACAAGGCAAACAGGTAAGACCAGGACTTAAATAAGACAGGACCAAGCAAAGTAAATGGACAAAGCTGGAGACGATCAGGGAAGCACACGTGGGTAATCAGGGGGCGTGGCACACACGAGGAGCGGACGAGCCGGGCATGACAGAACCCCCCCCCCAAAGGCGCGCTACTCCGGGCGTGCCAAGGAAGGGGGCGACGGACGGGACGAGGCAAAACAGGACCTGAAAAACAAAACAGAATCAATGACGTGGGACCGGGAACAAGACAGAGGCACAGAACACAGCCAGGGACAAGACAAAGGACAAAACCTGACAGAGGGTCGGGAAAGCAGACAGGCAAACCAGGAAGGGAGACACAGAAGGAACGGGCGGAACAAAGGGGCCAGGAGTGCAAGGCGGGTACACCGGGGCACAAGGAACAGAGACGGGCGGAACGAAAGGGCGAGCAGAAAACAGAGGGGCAGAGACAGGCGGGACAAAGGCAGGGGCACAGGGTGAGAAGGAGGGGGAGCAAAGGGTCGGCCGAGGGAGCCCCAGCGGGCGACGGGAGGCAGCCGGAGGGGCCGCAGGCAGCCGGGAGGCCGGAGCCGGAGGGGACCTCGGAGCGGCCGAGGAGACAGGGCGAGGGACCGATGGAGAGGACGAGGAGGAAGTCGAAGGGTGTTGGAGAAAGCGTCAGGCTTTCCACTCCAACTCTGCACACAGGACCAAACTACAATACAGTATATGTTGGAGAAAGCGACAGGCTTTCCACTCCAACTCTGTACACACCATTAATTACGAGACAACACACTTACAGCACAAGGGTAACCACACTCTCTGCATGCTAGGCTACAAAGGAATGTGTTGCAAAGGGTGGTTCCCCTTGGCACCTTTATTTATAGTTGATGGGGGGCAGGGGTCTTGGAGTGAGAACAAAGAAAGGAGAAGTTGTGGTTTTCCTCAGGTGGACAACTATTTAAACACGTGCTCAGGATACGTGTAAACTAATATAATCTAAATTATGAAGGTAAAGAAAAACAAAATAATGTATATACATATTTACACTCATTGCTGATTATACAGAAATGATAACAAATGATTAATAACAGTTTCTTCAACCTAACAAAGGGGGAACCAGGGAAGGGGACGAGGGAGCTGGAAGGGACCTGGGCGAGGGCAAGGAGAGGGGGGGAGCCGCCGTAGGCGGCGACGTCCTCCTACGCGCAGGAGGTGGGGGACCAGCAGGCGACCGAGGGGCCGCCTCAAGGGCACCCGCAGGCGACCGACGAGGAGCCGGAGGAGGGAGCGAGGCAGGGCGACGAGGCCGCGGACGGGGACCCGCAGGTGACGTCCGATCCGGAGGGCCAGGACCAGCAGGCGCTGACCAAGCCAGAGCGCAGGCGAGGGAGGGCGAGCCAGGGGGCAGGGCGGGAGGGACCCCAGTCCTACGTCTGTGTCCCCTCCCCTTGCGGGACACAGACATAACGACCCTCGCTCGGGGTCGAGGTCGCTGGGGCGAGGGTAAAGTCACAAGGGCAGGCAGCAGAAGGGGCGCCAGCCCGGGAGCTGCTGGAGTGCGGTCAGGACCTGGAGCGCGGTCAGGACCTGGAGCGCGGTCAGGACTTGGAGCGCGGTCAGGACTTGGAGCGCGGTCAGGAACTGGAGCTGAAGTCTGGGGGGGCGCCTGCCCGGGAGCTGCAGGTGCCTGCAGTGGGGGCGCCGGCCCGGGAGCTGCAGGTTGCTGCAGTGGGGGAGCCTGCCCGGGAGCTGCAGGTTTCTGCAGTGGGGGCGCCTGCCCGGGAGCTGCAGCAGGCGAAGGGGGCTGCGCAGGCAGCGGCGGCCGCACGGGATAGGGATCCGCGGGCAGAGGCGGCCGCACGGGAGCGGGGTCCGCAGGCAATGGCGGCTGCACGGGAGCGGGGTCCGCCGGCAATGGCGGCTGCACGGGAGCGGGGTCCGCCGGCAATGGCGGCTGCACGGGAGCGGGGACTGCAGCCCTCTGGAGCTGTAGGAGCTGCCTCACATCCTCTGCCATACTCTCCAGCTCCTCTGGGTCGGAAGCGGGAGTAAACGCCGCAAAGCTCCTCTGGAGCCGTAAGCTCCGTTACCTCCCGACTTACTGGAGGGACCAGTTCCTCCAAGATCCTCCAGAACAACCCCTGGAGGGCAAAGAACTGGGAGGCGCAGTTCGCTGGCTTCCCTAGGTGAGGCGCGGGTAGCGCCTCCGGGGTGGTTGCTGCAGGGGGAGAGAGCTGTGTGTTCGTGGGCATTAACGGAGGGAGCTCCTCGGGACAGGCGATCGCCGGTCTCCTCCTCCTTCTCCGGCGCCCAGCGGTGGCGAGAGGTGGTGCGATGTCCAGGAAAACGGGCGGTGAAAGAGTCGGCTCCGGCTCCTGGTAAGGGTAGAGGAAGGGCTCTTCCTCCTCGTCCTCCGAAGCGATCCATAGCCGGGAGAGCGAACAGGCTCCCAGGCGGATCGTCTCCTCCGGTCCTCTCTTCCTTCTCCGGGTGCCTTTCTTTTTGGGGTCTGTCATTCTGTCACGCAACGCTGGAAGCCGGTAAGGCGAACAGGCAGGCGAGCAGACAGGAAGCAGGCAGACAGGCGAATTACGGGGCAAACTGGGGTTTTAATAAGGGAATCGAGGGAACGGACAGCAGGTAACATCTGACGCGAACTAACATCAATGACAGACAAGGCAAACAGGTAAGACCAGGACTTAAATAAGACAGGACCAAGCAAAGTAAATGGACAAAGCTGGAGACGATCAGGGAAGCACACGTGGGTAATCAGGGGGCGTGGCACACACGAGGAGCCGACGAGCCGGGCATGACACCGGACATGTCTGTATTTTTTTTAAAAATTAGTGTTGGCCCTACAGCGCAAAGCTCCCTATATTCTCCACGGCCTGCTGGTGGGGGCGTGGTACGCATGGTAAGGGGATGATGATACTTGTGCCTCTTTACCATAAGAGGAAAACCCCACTCGACGTAATACAAAAATATCTGCGGATGGTTTTTTATGTTCATCGCTGCGTTTCTCTTTTAACCCATATTTGTACTTGTGCGCAGACGGTTATATATGAAAAAGCAAAACTTCCAAAACCAAAAACGCCCCGGCGGCACCCTACAAAAACCACACACTCTCCTCAATATAAAAAATTATAATTTTTAAAATAATAATAAATAAATAATAACTTATTAAAATAATACACACTGATAAGCACTCTCCTCAATATAAAATTATAATTTTTTAAATAAATAATAATAATAATAATAAATAATTTACCGATGGAAAATCACTCTACTTTCCAAATCTGGTCAGTGGTTACCATCAAAAGTTACACCAGCCTAGCGAAAATCATCAATACAAGGGAAATCAGTCTGCTCATAAATCTCGAAATGACTGATACAGACCCCCTTCTGAAAGCCCGCCAAATGTATGGTCAGTCATTGGTCCAGGAGTCGAATTCCTGGTCACTCCTATTCACTATAAAACTCCTATTTACACTATAAAACCTGGCACCTCAGAACAAAGCCAGGAGAGGAGAAACAGAAGGGAGGAAGAAACAAAAGACCATCAGCCCAGGAGAAGAGAAGCCCACAAGAAGCCCTCTTGAAGCCTGCCAGTGAAGGCCCAGTTGGACAGAGAACTGCAACCAAGCCCAGGCTTCACCAGGAGAGCGAATCCGAGGGGCTCCACGCCAACAACCGCTGCAAACACCGCGCCTCCCTGAGTGCCATCACCCATCAGCTCATCAGCCACTGCAAGCAACTGCCAAGACCCCCCCCCTTTTTTTCCTGCAGCCAGGTAAACCAACTTCCTTTCATTTCTAACAACCTAAACTGTCCTATTCACCTGCTATATTCCTTTAGGGTCGTGTCTCCACAAACTGCTTGCTTTGCAGAACGGTTTTTCCCTTTATAGGTTACTCATTTTAAATCTGGTCATTGCATTTTCATGATTACATTGTTTGTGTCTATTCCGTTATTTCATGTTTATTGTTTGTTAGGTGTAATGTCTGTCTTATGTTAGTTGTAGGAATAATTGCATGTCTTTTATACAACTTCAGCCTCCGTCATTGAGTGCTCACAATAGTCCCTGCCTCTGTGCGATCTGGCTACTATGCTCTGAAACCTCGAACTCGCCTGAAATATTGCGAGACTCTCTCTCATCGGCCGTGAGGGGAGCTTCGCTACCGATCGTTTACATTACCTGGTGATGCAGCTCGCTGGACGAGTCTACTACCCCAGGTTATTAAGCGATACTGGTTATTAATGAATCCCATTTAAGTCTCACATTAACAGACTCACGGGGATTCACAATTGAGTTTGGAGGAGCCGACCATTCGGCATAACAATTGGTTAATAATCAGCATTAAATAATAATTAATTAAAAGTTAATTAATTTCAAAACATATTGGAGGCGATATTAAAATTTACCTGAGCCAATAATTCCTACATATGTATACTATTATTTAACCTATCTAAAATTTACTACAGAAAGAAGTGCAGAAATAAATATATAAACAATATCTATCTTCAGTCCTCCATCTATCAAGTGTGTTGCATGACAGATCCTTGTATGGTCTTACTGAGTTCTTGCTTTATTAGGGGTCATGTAGCTGCTGTTTAGTATTTCTTACACTTGTACCTGAGCATTCCTCAGAAGCTCAACTTAGCTGCACTTTTGCCTAGTTGAAAGCAAAAATGTAAGTGTAAGTCCCAGTGAGACTCTACTCATTCCCAAGAAACACAAAGCACATTGGCCCTGTGATCTCACACTTCTAGGGCTATGAGTGGCTAGGTGAATCTGTATCATTAAACTAAGTGATTCAAATTATGTGCCCTACAACGTGCCCTGCAACTGTGAATGGATTTTCATTAAAAAAAAAACATTTATTGTGTTATTGGTTGTGCTGACCACAAGAGGGCAATACACAAAAAATATGGATTTCAAAAATATGTACCACTTGTACAACAAGTACTTTTTAAGATATATACATATACAAAGACAAGAAGCTTATAGCTTTACCAGAACTATGTCTATAACTGCATGTGAGCTTTTTCTACTGTTTCGTGCCGTAAGTTCGGAAGGATGATACTGTAAAATTCGTGCAGAATATATTGCATAATTTGTTAGACACAAAATTGATTATTCAAATTCAAAAAGGGTTGGAGACAAAGGCTGAGACATCTACAGTTTACGGAGGATGAAAGAAAGGTACTAAAATCGCAGTATGATCGCTTTGAAGCATACGTCGTGCCAAAATCCAATGTTATATTTCCGCGTTACAAATTCAATGAAAAGGTTCAGGGACCTAGCAAGCCATTTGAACAGTTTGTGCCAGATTTAAGACTCTTGTTAAACATAATTATGCTAACAGTGAGGAAATGCTAGAGGATCACGTCGTATTTGGAATTTATTCATCCAGAGTGAGAGAGAAACTGTTAAGCATAGGTTCAGATTTAACACTGGATAAATCAATAGACACTGCTAGAGCTCACAAAATGGCGCAAACGCAGCTTCAAACTATGTCTAGTAGCAACAGTAACTGGTATGAGCAGGCTTTTTATGCAACAAGCTGGCATTAGGTAAAACAGCACCTTGGAAAATCAAGACAAGACGCAGATAAAATCCGACAACAGATCTGAGGATGGAATAAACCCTGACCCAAATAAAATTGCAGCTGTAAGAGATATGGGACCTCCCAAGGACAAAGGTGAGTTCCTTGGTATGGTAAATTATTCGTTGAAATTTGCCCCAGGGCATTAATTTGCCCAAGCATTAATGCACCCCTGCGTCACCTGTTAAAAGAGTAGAACGAATTTACCTGGGATGCACAGCATGACAAACCATTCAAAGATGTGAAAGAGCTTATCACACAAGAACCAGGTCCAGTTTTAACATACAGTTGAACCCGGTTATGTCACCAGTCTAGGGGTTTGCCAAAAAGCGTCGAGTTAACCAATGATCGAGATAACCAAAAACAAATATGGCGGCAATATATTAAAGAAATTTCAAGCACATGCTATGTACATGATGTGCGTTAATAAATGAAAATGTACATGCACGGGTTTTTGGTGTTTTTTACACAACAGTGTTGCCGCAATTTCTTTGATGATGTGATCGGCATGCTATAAAAATGTACATACATGTTGGCTAACAACAAAAGGCATATGTGCACCAACTAATAGCAGAGATTTACCAGTATACAATAAAAACCACCGTCGATTCTCGATACAAACCTTTCATTATATTCTCCAACATTGCAAACACAAAGATCGCTCACAAAATTACAAAAAACCAGCAGGGTGTAGTTCATTTTTATAAAACGCTAACCAATGTCAAAATTAAATTCATGAGTCATTTTGCTCTGACACTGATTGTCCAGTTTTCTCTTAACACCTCCAGAAATTTTTAGAAGGAAAAAAATAAACAGCATAGCTACAGTGTGTTATCAGATAAGATCAACAAGAGTGAGTGAACGATCATATTATTAGTTAGTCCAAAGCTAGCATAAACATAAGCGTGAGCCATTCACACCTGGCCGCATCCCCCCCCCCCCCCCTTTATGGTTTTGATGGGGATTTATGATGGATCGTATTTCACTGCTGCGTTGTTCAGCAAATTACCATGCGAATGCGATTTGAATACGAGCTAATGCGGCTGTTTAGCACTTGTGATACATTTTCAAAAGCCAGCGATTAGTCACAGGGATCGAGATAACCGATGTTAAGTGGCGATTTTGGCCCTCTTTTGTGCTCAAGACATTAGGGTTCGGAGACATAAAAGAATCGACATAACCCATGAGTAAATGCTAAGACAAAGAGAGAATTTGGCGGTTCAAATTCAAAAACGTTGACTTAATAGGGTTGGTGAGTTAACTAAGGTTGAGATAAGTGGGTTCGACTGTACTTTGATCCGACCAAAGAGCTTAGGCTACAAGCTGACGCCTCTAAGCGCGGTTTAGGTGCAGTTATACTCCAAGAAGGCAAGCCAATTGGATATGCCTCGAAATCGCTATCTGCCAGCGAAAATAATTACACCCAGATAGAAAAAGAGCTGTATGCCATTTTATTCGGATGTAAGCGCTTCCTCCACTATGTCTATGGTCGTCATGTTATTGTGGAAAGTGACCACAAACTATTGGAGTCCATCATGAAAAAAATCACTTGCAGCAACACCTCAAAGACTACAAAGGATGATCCGACAACTTCAGAGGTATGATTTCACCATCATCCACAAGCCAGGCAAAGACGTCCCTGTTGCCGAAACCTTCTCGAGAAAGTCACTGACTGACCAGGATGACAGCCTACGAAAAGGAATGGACATGCAGGTACACACAGTGTACAGCAGCCTACCCGTCTGTAATGGCAAATTAGAGAACATCCATTTCAGAGACTGAAAATGACTTGCAGTTCATGCTGTTAAAGAAAACAATCAAGGAAGGATGGCCTGCAGTAAGGAGATCATGTCCACAAAGCATAGCTGAATTCTGGAACCATTGTGATGAGCTCACTCAAATGAATGACATCTTGTTTAAGGGTGAGAAAATCATCTTCTTGAGTATCGTAACACCCCAGTTGATGTCTTCAGATCACTAGCACACCTTCTAATGAGTCGTCACTTACACTCAACCATACCCAGAAGTCATCAGCAGCTTCAGCCCAAAGTGATTAACAATAGAGTGTTTCGTTCCAAAAGAGTTCACCAACAAAATCATCATAAAATGTATTATGACAGATCCGCTAAACAAATGCCATCACTGCGCAATGGACAATGCATCCAATTCCAAGAGCACGGCTATTGGAAACCAGCTGTAGTCATCAGGCGAGCTGATACTGAAAGGTCATATCACATACGTGTGACTGATGGAAGACAGGTGTATAGGTGAGACCGACGACACCTTCTTCACACTAAGGAAGCACGTACTGCTTAAGAGAGTTTTGACCACAACAGGCAGAAGGCCCAACACCGCATCACACAACCAGCCTCCTTTTCAGCTAGTGAGACAGCCACTTCTACTGTCCCATACCGGACAAGGTTTGGACGTGAAGTCAAGCCAAGAACAATTTTGGACTTGTAAATGCTGTAAAAGGGTGCAGGTGGATCGCTGCCCTTAACATGCTGCATATATGTAAAAAAAAAAGGGCATGTTGATTGTATTGTGTTGATATACATTCTTCTGTTCATGGCCTGTGGGTAATTTGGAACCAAGGTTGCAGATATTTGTAGCACCCTTTCCCCAGACACTGCAATTATAGAAAGGTGCCCTGGGTATGTCCCACACTGGCTTGCCGTTTCTTTCATTTTCCTTACCATCCAAAACTTGAAGAAAACACAAAAATCGACCGAATGCAAAAACCCTGATGCTTTAATAAAACAGATATATATATATATACACGCACACACACACACACACACACACACACGTCCCAACCCCAATAATTACAAATAACTGGGTATTTTCAAAACACCAAAATAAACATGCCGCCCTGTGTCCATGGAATAAGACAGAAAGGGAAAAAAGAAAAAATTGTTGCAGGCCTGTTTCGTTGCTTTGACGCAGTGAGTTGGCACTTGTTCGGTGCCGGAGGAACCCCAAGCTTTTCCGGTATCTTGGGGCTCTGTCCGGATTATCTCCTTCGAGGCAGCTCCTACGAGTAGGCTCTCAGATAAGCTGGTCCATCCCTTTTTCCTTTTTCAGTTGCTGGAAACTGCCCGCTGCGTACACACTCTTCATCTTCTCCTCCTTTCCCGCTGTTCTCTTTTGGGTCAGTCCATGCCAAATCAACCAGGGGCTCCATGGGCATCATTCCTGATTTTGATGAAAACTTGGTATTTTGATCCTTATAGAGAACACTGAAAAATCCCCAAGTTTTATTGAAAAATTCTGATGCAGTCCAAAGTTATGGCCCTTTCAAATTTGGGTGCCACGCCCCTTTTTTGCACTCGCGAATCAGGAGACCATATCTTCATTTCTAAGCATGCTAGAGAGCTGAAAATTGCTTTCCTGTCATTAAAATTAAGCTCAGGGGAAGCACTTCAAAGTTATGGAACTGCAAAAATCAGTTTTTGGTTCAACCTTAGACAATTATTTCGGATTCCATCCCCAAGCTGTGGGATCACCACCACACCAATATGCAATATTCTTCTATAGTTTTGTTATTTGAGGAAGATACTGTAAGCAGATGCAAATTCATCCTAAATAACCATTTATTCTTTGATATTTTTATATATATATATATATAAAACCCAAATTTACAAAAAAAAAAAAAACAAACTTATACATATAAGTAATCTCAATACCATCTCTCACAGGGTTACATGTTCCATCATAGTGGTATTGCTGTTATTGTTATGCGTGTGACCCTTCAGTTATACAAATGTAAAAATATATATATTTCAAAAACAAGGAGGATGTAATATTCGTGCAGAATATATTGCATAATTTCTTAGACACAAAATTGAATATTCAAATGTTGTGTACATGTTTGCTAGAAGCTTTATGTTGATTGGTTGATGTACACGTGATCTGTTTATGCACACTCACTGAGAGTCAGTCGGAGTAGTTCTACATACCTGTAGTACAAGATATCCTCCGTGTCATTCAATTATGGTCGTGCACCGCTATCCTGCCGTAATACTTCAGAATCAGCAAGACAAAACAGATACGTGCCGCAAGTTCGGAAGGATGCCTGCCAGTTCTTCGGATTCCTGCCCTTCGGCCATTCGTCAGCCGCTCCATCGGCTCCGCGCCAGACCTGGCTACGCCTCCCATCTGCAGAACCGTTTCCTGTTTCCGGTCCTCTGCACAGAAAGCCCCATGGCTCATGTCTTTGGTAGTTTTTTGCTTATTGCTGTCTCTTTGTGATTTTGCTTGCTTGATGTGCCATACTGTGTATGATAGTTTTTGTTTCTTTGATTCTGACTTTCGCTTCGCCTTTCTGATATTGTTGCCTTGGTTGTTTGCTCTCCTGGTTTTGATCTCCCCGCCTGTGTATCGACTACCCTATTGTTTGCCCCTACGGATACTGACGTCTCGGTTCGTGTGTTTGCTGTGTGTGTATTCTGGTATATCGGTGCGTAAGGAGTGACTGCCATTTTTGTTCAAGTTGTGTATTGTTCATTTTGGTTAAGGAGATCGGTATTAGTAGTGTTGTTTATTTTCGTTTTTTGTTCACTTAGGAGTAGCTCAGATTGGGGTTTCGTTCGGTAGATGTGTTTTGTTTATTGTTTTGACCGCTGTCACTCCCGAAGTCTGTTGCACCTAGTGTTTGTGATTGCGTCTGTGAAAAAATATTTTAAAAACTATTTCAAAAGACTCCCTTTGTGTCCCGTGTTTCCTTTCCTTGGCTCCTGGTTGTCCTGTTTTTCCCTTTCCCTATTTCTTTCTGCTATGCCCTATCTCCTAGACGGAAGTGTAACAGGTACATATTCCATCGTTCTTCTGCAGTGCAAAGACATGAATTTAGATTACTTAGTGGCTCTGAATTGCCTTTAGTGTATGACTGTTTGTGTTTATATGCCCTGCAATAGATTGACAGCCTTTCAAAGTGTGCCCCTGCCTTGTGTCCTGTGACCCTAGAGGAAATCCCCCTCCCCACCTTGTTCAGGTATGAAGGTTGGAGGATATGACTGATTGAAATGAGATAAGAGATTTCTGCAATAATACTGCAGGGTAGGCTCAGGTGGTGGTGGTGGTTGCCTTTAGATGTGTGGTGAATCCTTCTGTGATATAAGTTTTCACCCAAATGATTCAGTCTTTCAGTTTACTTCATGCTCCTAGCAATGGGCAATAGGTGGCTGGTATACGAAAAGGAACCAAAACAATGTTTCTAGACAAAATTACTTATTATTAATTGTTGCTCTTGTTACTGTTGTTGTTAATATCAATTATTTAATCCAAAAAATACAGGAATAATGACTATATTGCTGTCACAACAGCCTCCACCAGGGGGAAACATTTCCTTAAATTTAACCATTTACATTGCAGGGAACAACCCAGGATGGGGGGCCAGCCCATCGCAGGGCAAACTCACATACCATTCACTCACGCATGCACTCCTATGGGCAATTTAGCAACTCCAATTAGCCTCAGTATGTTTTTGGACTGTGGGGGGAAACTGGAGTACCCGGAGAAAACCCCACGACGAAATGGGGAGAACATGCAAACTCCGCACACATGTGACCCAGGCGGAGACTCAAACCCGGGTCCCAGAGGCGTGAGGCAACAGTGCTAACCACTGCACCACCATGCCGCCCCCCTGTAGGATATGAAAAGATAAATTTTACTTTAATGATTATTAAAATGCTGTTTCACCATTTTGGTGTTACTGCATATACTGGTAGTATAGTGAGTTTCATATAAATGAAACAGCATACACTCTGGGCAGGATGTCGCTCCATAAAAGGTACAAAGACCCAAACTGTAAATGCATACAAAATAAATTGTGCAATCACAGTATTCAGTGGTTTTGTGTCAGTGTATGAGTAAAGTAACGATTCACACTTAACTTACAAATAATGCACAGGTGCCCTCCGGGTTCCCAAGAAGAATGTACTGTGATCTCCAATATGTAGTTGTTTTGCTCATGCTTTGCCCATTTGTACAAATGCATGTATTCCCAGAAGTACTTTCTCAAATATACTTCAGCAGAACCTCTCCTGGGACATGAAAGGACATTAAACCGCCTGCCGTCCATCTCTTCCATACATATTATTTTATTTTAGCATATACATTATTTACACTCTGTCACTAGCTAGCTGAGCTAACTGCCTGAAGCTTGTTGAGGTACTGCCTCTATAACACTGCTGAGATTGAATGAGTCACTGAGATAGAGGAGTAAAATTATTTGTGACAGTGTTTTACTGAAACAGTGTCTGCAAATCAACTCTGCAGCACAAAGGATCAAATCACAGACATCTCTAGAAATGCTATTAAGTAGCTGATATCTAAGTAACTGAGTTATACATTCCACTGAATTGGTTTCAAGTTTGGCATGATGCCATAACATATAAAATGAGCAATGCCGACACTTCTAATAACTTGAGAGTAAATAAATCATGCTTATGAATAATTCTTCATTAGAGCTGATGT
This sequence comes from Brienomyrus brachyistius, assembly GCF_023856365.1. NCBI lineage: Eukaryota > Metazoa > Chordata > Actinopteri > Osteoglossiformes > Mormyridae > Brienomyrus > Brienomyrus brachyistius. The sequence goes on along the minus strand of NC_064545.1, from coordinate 3,268,037 downwards.
TCCACAAAGATCTTAAAAAACTGCAGCTGTCACAAGTGGGGACAGTTAGAACTGATTTAAATAATCTTTTCTAATATTTAGCAAATGTGATATATATTTCACTTCAAAACACTTGTGTTTCTGAGAACACAAGGAATCAAGAAGGTGGCAGTTTGGAAACTCTGAGACCACAGTTTGCTGGTGATTCCTTTAATTTGATCAAAATTAATCTTTAATTGAGTGCTGCATCTCAGACATTTGTTTAAAAACTCACTATTCTCTGGAAAGAGAGAAGCTGGTTCTGTAACTATTCCACAGGCAGATAAGTCTAGATGTGTCTCATTGATGGTCTTGTTAGAGGTCGAATGACATTGAAGATTGGCGGTTTTCTGTTTGGTTAAGCTATATGTTTGCTTTCATTTAATGTAGACCACCCCAGACCTCATGTATCTATAGCATATCTATGGTTTAAAACAGAAATAAATTATTTCCCTTTTAATGAGTGAAAGGGATGTCCTTTTTGAAGGAATGATTTTGGTTTCATTTATGCTGAGTCCAATGTGTTATATAGGTCAAGTTTTAGATTTGTCAAGACAAGCCATTTCAAAGCAGCTGAATTATTGCTTTTTAACGTTAGTTAAAAATTAAAGTATAATTATATAATTATATAAGTATAGTTTTGATCCTGGGATAGATCAACACACAATGTCTTTTATGGTGGCATTGATGTGCATAATATGATCACTCCTCTGAATATCAACTTGTGACTATTAAGCCAGCAATTAACATTTAAAATTTCATTAATGAATAAGATGTGTTACAACAAGGGGTTTTCAGGACTTTGGCCGAGTGTTAAAATACATAACTATGATTACCAAGTTCTAACCAAATGTTTTTCATTCATCATTCTTATCTTTAGTGGTAGTGGCTTTTAATAAATCAGAAAAAAAATCCAGTACACACATGGTGAAAAAATGAAATTAAATGAATAAACGCACTATAATCCTGCATTGGGCAAAAAATTACAGAATATGGACGGATAGAATAAATTTATTAAGTACTATCATAAAATTTTAAAGGTGATCGAATTCATTGTATAACATGGACACAATTTTGATTATTTGAATAATTATGTCATAAAGGGAGTGGGGACAGCTATGAATAAGTCTATGATTGGGTGTTGAATATGTGTCTGATTGGAGGGTGATGAATGAATATGCATCTGATTGGATAACCCTGCAATTCATTTGAGACATAAAGCATCTCGTAGTATGCAGTTTTAGAAAAAAAGAAGAATAAATAGCAACTTTCAGCAGGAGGCAGAAATCATCTCCCCACTGCCTGTTTATTTGGGTGAGAATTAAAACACAACTTGACAGGGTCCCAGGAATACAGCTCACATTAGGAAAGAAGCCAGACATTCTGCACGGGAGCATAGCAGGGGGTGGCGGTAACCCACTGAGAGACCATTAATTTGTCTGTCCTTTATGGATCCCTCTATCTCCCGTAAGCCAGCTCTGCACAATACTTCCATATTGATAGCCACCACCCTCTGCTCTCATTGGCACAAGACCAGGGTTATCTCTATTAACAGGCATTACAATTGTTATTTTAACATAAAAAAATAGAAGAGAAAACACACAATGCCAGTTTATAGTCAATCAGGTTGCCATATTACATACCACTTTAGTGTTGGTTCCTTTTTGCACATCCATCCACTTTCTAACCACTTATCCTGGCCAGAGTCACAGGGCACAAGGGAGGGAGTCCATCCTGCATGGGAAGTCAGGCTATCACATACATGCATATGCTCACGACAGACAATAAAGAGATGCCAGTCAGCTAACTTCACACCTGGAATTGTGATGAAACATTTTACCCACAAAGCCACTACAGCACTCTTAAATAGTATAATAAGACTGCATATATCACACATAATGCAAATTAGTAAACAGTGGGTGGCCATGCTGAAAAAGTTGGTGGTAGAAAATAGCACCCCTGCTAAAGTATACAGTACCTGTGTTTAATGGTGGATTACCATAAAAATGGAATTCCAGGCAGTGGTTCAATCTTTAATATAATGCCCCTTTATACAAACAGAAAGGCTTTGTTAAGTGGTTTGTTAGAACAGAGCTTCTATAGCTTGGTGGCTGTTACGTTTACAGTCTTCTATCATTCACCATAGATCTGGAAGATTGTTCTATCTCATGATGCATTGTGGGAGGTATGAATTCAACTCATTGATGTTCTACAAATAGCCTCTTCTAAAGGACAGTTCCATTGACCAGGGTACTGAGAACACTGACTGAACATGAATGTTTTTATTGTTTTTTTCCCCCCTCTTTTTTATCTGCTTCTTGCAAGTAGCACTGAAGCCAGAGATCTCTTGGAAATTGAGGCACTAACAGTTGCATGTTTTGCCATCTGTCCTTGAACAATGAAAAGTTTTGCGATGCTTATCCAGTTAAAAGTTAAAGTTTTAAAATTACATTAGGTCTTTCCTTCTCTGAAACACATCAGCCTTGAGTCATTTACAAATGATTCATTCTGCTTGTTAAAACCAGAGTTTTAAACAGCACATTTATCTGGAATTTACTGTTACTACTGTATATCTGGAAGATACTGTTACTACAGTAATATTGCAGTTGTAATAGTCAGGTAAGCAGTTAATTTTACTACAGCTATTGCATATAGAGATTAAATCTAGTGTCCTCATTTAGTGTATTAGAGATGTATAACACATGATGTTGTAGTACAGATCATGTTCTCAGACATCTCATTCCCACAAGATGGCAGTGTATTGCCTCTGTAAATCTGTCAAATTGTATTTGTCTCAAGTGTTTGATATGTCATGATTGAGTAGTCACACTTCAATACTTAATGTATGCCATTCATATTATATAATTATTTTAAGTAGGTTAGTCAGCTCACTTCTGGTTATAGTAGTGTTACCTAACTTACCTTCTTATATTAATCGGTGCATAGGATGTCTAGTTCTCAACTGGTGCAAGTAATGCATTCCACAAACACTTACATAAGTCACATTGTGCATAAAGATATATCTTCCCATACCATTTAAGACAGCTTATACAAAAAAAATACATAAACCAAAAAATACTAGCAATACACGCTAAAAAACACATATCAAATAAATGAAAAGATAAAGTGTGTATGCACTTCCATAAACTCCCGTCTATTTTTTGAGCAAGTCTGAATTTACTTAAGCCAGTTTTATGTCAGTCGATCATTTAATGCTGTCCTTTTCAAGGAAGCTTGAAAACTAAGGGATAAAAGTCATATTTTATGCAAATCTATTAAAGGACATGTACATGAAATGATGTCTTGTGTAACTACAATAGTTTCTTCTTCTTTTTATTCTTCTCTAACCCTGAGATTCATGATTTATTCCCCCTCTTCTTCCTGGTATTGCTTGACTTCCACCGCCCCCATTCCCCATCTAAACGCTTACTATTGCTCTCTTTCCCATTCTCTCTTCAGAGCTGCCCCCTCCCCCCCTCCTGAAGGGGGCAGTTACTCCTTTGTGGTCTATTGATTGTACAGCAAAGTCAATAATGACCAAAGTAAATTAGACCAGCTAAATACAGTGGCCCTCTCGAGCTACACACAGTAAACTCAATTTTCACCTGTCACACTTGGCCATGCTGAATTCCAATAACAATGTGTTTTTCTTTGATTTTGGTAACATAAGAAAGGAAGGAAAAGCATATAGACAAAAAGAATCTTTCAGTTGAGAAACATTGATCCTCTCACCTTCATTTGTACAGACCAATTTACTAAATAAGCTGTGGAGATAAATGTAATATTTTATTTATTGCAATTCTACTTGTGGAAGATTCACCTTGTGGAAGATTTCCCACAAGAATGGTTGTTTACCTAATGATTTATAAAGTATATTTTTCCCCTTTACAATGGTTTTAGTTACTGGATATGTAGTAGTTTCCAGTGCAATCAGAAGAAATGAAAGATGGGTAAAAACCCTCTGGCTACCAAGTCAGTCACAATTAATATAAATTGTTGGTAGGAAGATTGTGGCATTTCTTTTAGTGCTATGAAGTAGCTTGCCTCAATAGTTTTGTATCCGACTTCCTCTGAAGGTGTTAAACAGGGAAGCTCACTAACTTACTGAGTTAGACTTTATATAGCAGCTTGCTGTCTGCAGCAGCAAAGAAAAAGGCACCGGGTGACAAAAAGTGGCATAAACAATAATGATGTCACCATAATGAAGAGCCACTACAGCAGTGAAAGTGTACGCTTTTCAGCATGGAATGGAACCATGTTTGTAGGCAAAATATGAAGAGGATCTAGCTGACAGTACTAAATATATATCACTAAAAACATTCTCGAAGAGGTATTGCTAGTATTGCTGTATACAGAGTAGAATAATAATATCTACATAAGTAAACATATGTAGTCACATATATGAATAGTTATGAATAAGAATCTCTCTTAACTTTTAAAGTTTAAAAAATAATTAACCTTTAAAATATTTAATATGCAGACACATTTCATATTTATGAAAATATACAAATTATATGAACTTTTAGAAATTTTATGTCTTGTCCTAATTTTTCCTCATTATGTAAATTATTGGTTGTGCAATTAGAAGAGAGAAAATGTAGGATTTGATGCCAGAACCAGATTATTAGTGTTGTTCCTTGTGGGTATATGATTGATCTGAATGCTTCATTGCTATAGTGAGCCAAGTGAGAAGTCCCATTACCCTGGGCCAGCTAATTATTGACTTTGATTATTTGTGTTCTTTAACGTGTGGCCCCACACCTACCTGCAGGCACACAAATAACAACACCTTTAATAGCTTCACTCTCTAAACTAAATGCTGCAAATAGGAACGTGTTCTACTATAAATCCACATCTTTAGTGTTTTTTTAGAGTTTTGATTCTTATTGCAAATTTACCTGAAGAGTTAGCATTTAATAATATTGTTACATACCTAGAATAAGACTTTTGAAGATAACGGTAGGTTGCCTAATGTATTACAGGAACAGGCTGGGTCAGGGCAGGTAGAGCAAGAGCAGGCGGGACCGAGGTAGGCAGGGAGGCAGAGACAGGAACAGGAACAGGCTGGGTCAGGACAGGAGTAGGCAGGATTGGGGTAGGCAAGGAGACAGGAACACAAACAGGCTAGGTCAGAGCAAGCTCTGCTACTGTATTCTCCCTGCCCCTCTGGGCGTGACAGATTGTTTGCAAAATGTAACTCTTCAATTGGTCCAATTTACTGCAAATATCCACTCCCAAAACATATGGTAAAGACTGGAATTGATATTTCTGGCTAAACAACAACAGAGCACAATTTTAATGTGCAGCAGGCTATTGCTGAAACCACTGCTAGCTATTGTATTTATGCACAACTCAGTTCCACTAGCAAGCATGTTAAAAAAACAAGAAAAGAGAAAGTACAAAGTCAATACAAAACTTCAAGGCAAAATAGCACTCATTTGCATACTGGCCCTTTGCCTTACAAGAAATACTGAAAGCATAAACTCACTAAATGGCAGGACAGTGGATGATTTATAGCTGAAGCATTTGCAAAGTGCTAGTTGCTACATTTTGTATGGTGCTAAATGTACCAAAGTTCATTAAATTAAACAATAGCGGACTACATGGCTAGCAGAAGCATCATAAAGTTACTGAACAAGTGCCCTTATGATATTCTCACATACACAGGTGTAAGTTTGTCTGTATGCATTTCATTTCCCTACAGTGATACCCCACCTAGCGGAAGTTACTGTTACGTCTGCTGCATGAGCGGGTAAGCAGATTCAGGAGACGAGGATCACAAAAACGGGGTTTATTAAAGCGAGGAGCAGCACGGAACAAATGTTAATGACAGACCTGTGGTAAGACTTAAACACAGACTTAAATACAGGACATGACATCAGAATAAACGCAAGACAGCTGGTACGTTGGGAATACACACGAGGGTAACGCGGTGGTCGTGGCACATGAGAGGGCTGGACGGAGGGACATAACAGTCACGTTCCAGACCCATCAGCGATAGCTGAAAATCCGCGTTATTGAAAGACCATATAAATAAACATTTTTATATATAATTTAAGCCTTAAAATACTCCTCCCACATGCTTTAGAAGTGATAGGTGAAAATCCATCCATCCATTTATCATCTACCGCTTTTTGGGGTCGGGTCGTGGGGGCAGCAGTCTAAGCAGGGAAACCCAAACTTCCCTCTCCGCGGCCATTTCGTCCAGCTCCTCTGGGGAAATCCCGAGGTGTTCCCAGGCCAGCCGGGAGACATAGTCACTGCAGCGTGTCCTGGGTCTTCCCCAGGGCCTTCTCCCAGTGGGACATGCCTGGAACACCTCCCCAGGGAGGCGTCCCGGAGGCATCCTATTCAGATGCCCGAGCCACCTCATCTGGCTCCTCTCAATGCGGAGGAGCAGCTGCTCTACTCTGAGTCCCTCCCGAATGACCAAGCTTCTCACTCTATCTCTAAGGGAGAGCCCAGCCACCCAGCGGAAGAAACCAATTTCAATTGCTTGTATTCGCGACCTCGTTCTTTCGGTCACTACCCACAGCTCATGACCATAGGTGAGGGTCGGAACGTAGATCGACTGGTCGATCGAGAGCTTTGCCTTTTGGCTCAGCTCTTTCTTCATCATGACAGACCGATGCCACACCGATCCGCCTGTTGATCTCCCACTCCATCCTTCCCTCACTCATGAACAAAACCCGGAGATATAGGTGAAAATCCGCGTTATAAAAAGACCATATAAATAAACATTTTTATAATAGTTTATGCCTTAAAATACCCCTCCCACACACTTTAAAAACATGTAAACTTATTAAAACACACTTTATAAACACATATGATATGTGGAGGTCGGGCTAAGGATATGAGTAATATAATTCACAAAAAGTTTGCTCACAACAGTCGGACCACAACCAAACTACGCAATACGTAGAAAACTTTGATGCTTTGCATCAGCTTTGCAGGTGTGAGGCACCAGTGCTAACCACTGCGCTGGCGTGCTGCCCTATGTGATGATGTTTTGTTCGGTTTTATCTTTGCATTGTATTGGAAGTTGCTGATAAGAACACTCAGGTTCCTTTTTCATTCCTACATCTGATAAAATTAATCACAGTTCCAGACTTTGGCCTAGAGTGACTGACTGTATACACTTGCAGAAAAATGGAAATTGGCTTCACTGAAATAACTAACTTCTGAATTTTCATTTTTTTTCCCCTAGGGGCTTCCATTTGACCTACTATCAATAAATCAAAACCAGGTAATACACTGTCAGAGTGCGCGGCGAGCGGACGGGCAGGCAAGCGGGCAGGAAGCAGGCAAGAAGGTGAAAATCAGGGAAAACTGGGGATTTATTACGAGAAAAGTTAGGGAAACAGTGAGGAAACATCAACTGACGCTAACTAACATCAATGACAGATAAAAAGCAGGGCAAGACGTGGACTGAAATAGACAAGACTGGGTGAAAATAATCAGACACAGCTGGACAAGATCGGGGAAGCACACGTGGATAATCAGGGGGAGCGGCACACACGAGGATCGGACGAGCCGGGCATGACATACACCCCCCGAATAATCATATTTCTCCCGTAATGGGTGGAGACCTCAACCCCCCAAAGTTCCAGCCAAAGTTGCGCCAAAAAAGACTTCCAAAAACTCAATGATCAAGGGTAATGTTGTGTAGACAAATAAGAAAAAATAAAACTGTGATGCCTTATAAAAACCAAAGACTATATTCAAAATTACCAGAATTATATCTCTGCCTGAGTACTGGGCAAGATATCACTTAGTGGATGCTACAGTATGGTACCACATTACCTAAACAACTTGACATCACTAAAGAAACAAAAAAAATATTGATCTGTACCAAAAAAATCCTTCAAGAGAATGTTGAGCAGAAGCACAGCTGGGTCATGCAACAAGACAGTGATTCATAATATACACTAGTAATTCTATGTAAAATGGTTGTTACAGAGTTGCATTGGCATTTTTGACTTGAATAACCAAAGCACAAACCTAAATTTCACACATTTAATACTCGTAAACCTACAAATTTTGAAATTTATATCATTTTGGAGGAAGAACAGAACTTTGTGACAAGGAGGTTAAACAAAGGAACAGGGAGCATTTTAATTTCACATTTATATTTCTTAAGCTATCATGTAGCTAGTTTATTATCAATATATTATTCTTTCAAAATTATGCCTTACCTGCATAGACATGGTCACTAAACAACAAGGGTGGACAGTTCAGGTCCAGAAAGTACAAACCCAGACCGAGATTTTGTTTCAACCAACCTCTTGAAAATAAAGAGTCACAGTCACAGAGTTCTCAGCTGGATGGTTGAAACAAAACCTCGGTCTGGACTTTTACTTTCTGTACCTGAACTACCCACCTCTGCTAAATGGTAATATATATCTATTAATTAAATGCAATTATAAAATATTTAAAAGACATATATTTTTTTTAATTACTATGTAATATTAACTAGATGATAGGCATGACTTTCATATCCTTCTTGAATCGTTCCTGTTCTCTGCAGTTGTATGCAAAACAATCAAGAAACATTTAAGAGTAATTGAGATATCAGATCAGAGGGTGACTGGACTTTTACTGCTGGAGTGTTACTATGAAGCAGGGTGCAAACAATAAACTAGTGACCTGCAGGTAGACATCAGCCTAACACTGTTACCAGCAGATAGACATCAGTATAATAGTTTGTAACCAACTGTAGAAATGGTGTCTACTATGACAGAAACTAAAGTTAAACATTTCACTGTTTAAATGACATTCTTCCTAATGCTGGCAGCTGTTGGTCTTACATTTCCACGATCAGATGTTTCGAAACACTGTTTGCGACAATATAATCTGTGTATTATAAATTAAACTTTTTACAGGAAAATGGCGCTGCTTCAGTCAAATTTTAAGACCTTTTCCCCTTTCATTTTCAATGCGAAGCAAGCTTCAGGAAGAAAAAAAATCAATTTGCCATTTTGGTTTGTCATTTTCCCACTCGCCTACAGTCCTGACAGCAATTATTGTCTTGCAGGTACTTGTCTCTGAGGCCAGATTCCCAAGGTCTTCTTTTCATAATAAGCAGTATACATGCCTTCCACACACACAGCAGAGATTAGAAATGACTTCTTCTGACCTTAGCTTTCAGGTAAGACACTAGGGAGAGGTGCAATGGCTGGTACCTTTCTACCCTGCGAAAAGTAAATGGTATCTTATACTGCAGTAATGCCAGTTGAATAAAATGTTTTCTCTGGTATGTATCACATGTTAGCAGCTTCTACAGTATAATTCAGCACCTAACGTCATATGTAATATATTCTCAGAATCCTGATTACTGAAGGATTTACACTTCCTGTAAATTACAAATTACAGCCAACGTATAAAACACCCCAGCAGAATATGGTCATGTGGACAGGACTGGATCATATGGAGTGTGAGATTTCTGCTTATGGGAACTCATACAACTTAACACACAATTTATCTCTTACTCCAATACTGCTTACACTTGTACCTGGGCCTTCACTGGAATTTCAGCCTGCATAGCTGTACTTATGCTTACTTGAATCCTTGGCAGGACATACAGTGTTCACAGAAAGTCTTGGGATCCTTGTTGGCACAGCCCAAACAAGGCAAGTGGGTCCCCCTTCCAATGGGCTCACCACCCATGGGAGGGGCCATAGGGGTCGGGTGCAATGCGATCTGGGCGGCAGCCAAAGGCGGGGACCTTGGCGGTCCGATCCTCGGCTACAGAAGCTAGCTCTAGGGACATGGAATATCACCTCTCTGATGGGGAAGGAGCCTGAACTGGTGCGCGAGGTTGTGAAATTCCGACTAGATATAGTCGGGCTCACCTCAACGCACGGCTTGGGCTCTGGAACCAGTGTCCTCGAGGGGGGTTGGACCCTTTTCCACTCTGGAGTTGCCCGCGGGGAGAGGCGCCGGGGCGGGCGTGGGCATACTTATTGCCCCCAAGCTGGGTGCCTGTACATTGGGGTTTACCGCAGTAGACGAGAGGGTAGCCTCCCTTCGCCTTCGGGTGGGGGGACGGGTTCTGACTGTTGTTTGCACTTATGCACCAAGCGGCAGTTCAGAATACCCACCCTTTTTGGAGTCCTTGGAAGGGGTGTTGGAGAGCGCTCCTCCTGGGGACTCTCTTGTTCTGCTGGGGGACTTCAATGCTCACGTGGGCAATGACAGTGAGACCTGGAGGGGCGTGATTGGGAGGAACGGCCCCCCCGATCTGAACCCGAGCGGTTTCTTGTTGTTGGACTTCTGTGCTCGTCACGGATTGTCCATAATGAACACCATGTTCAGGCATAAGGGTGTCCATATGTGCACTTGGCACCAGGACACCCTAGGCCGCAGTTCGATGATTGACTTTGTAGTCGTGTCATCGGACTTGCGGCCACATGTCTTGGACACTCGGGCGAAGAGAGGGGCGGAGCTGTCACCTGATCACTACCTGGTGGTGGGTTGGCTCCGCTGGTGGGGGAGGAAGCCAGCCAGGACTGGCAGGCCCAAGCGTATAGTGAGGGTTTGCTGGGAACGTCTGGCAGAACCCCCTGTCAGGGAGAGTTTCAATTTCTACCTCCGGAAGAACTTCTCCCATATCCCGGGGGAGGCGGGGGACATTGAGTCCGAATGGGCCATGTTCCGTGCCTCTATTGTGGAGGCGGCTGACCGGAGCTGCGGCCGTAAGGTGGTCGGTGCCTGTCGCGGCGGCAATCCCCGAACCCGCTGGTGGACAGCAGTGGTAAGGGATGCCGTCAAGCTGAAGAAGGAGTCCTATCAGGCCTTTTTGGCCTGTGGGAGTCCAGATGCAGCTGACAGCTACCGGCAGGCCAAGCGGGATGCGGCTTTGGCGGTTGCTGAGGCAAAAACTCGGGCGTGGGAGGAGTTTGGCGAGGCCATGGAGAACGACTTCCGGACGGCTTCGAGGAGATTCTGGTCCACCATCCTGCGGCTCCAGGTAGGAAAGCGTTGTAGCATCAACACGATTTATGGTGGGAATGGTGCGCTGCTGACCTCAACTCGGGACGTCTTGGGTCGGTGGAAGGAATACTTCGAAGACCTCCTCAATCCCACCGACACGCTTTCCGATATGGAAGCAGAGTGTGAGGACTTGGGGGTGGACTCGCCTATTTTTGGGGCGGAGGTCACTGAGGTGGTCAAAAAGCTCCTCGGTGGCCGGGCCCCGGGGGTGGATGAGATTCGCCCGGAGTTCCTTAAGGCTCTGGATGCTGTGGGGCTGTCCTGGCTGACACGCATCTGCGGCATTGCGTGGACATCGTGGGCAGTGCCTCAGGACTGGCAGACCGGGGTGGTGGTCCCCCTCTTTAAGAAGGGGGACCGGAGGGTGTGCTCCAACTATAGGGGGATCACACTCCTCAGCCTCCCTGGTAAGGTCTATTCGGGGTCCTGGAGAGGAGAGTCCGCCGGATTGTCGAGCCTCGGATTCAGGAGGAGCAGTTTGGTTTTCGCCCTGGCCGTGGAACAGTGGACCAGCTCTATACTCTCAGCAGGGTTTTGGAGGGTTCATGGGAGTTTGCCCAACCAGTCTACATGTGTTTTGTGGACTTGGAGAGGGCATTCGACCGTGTCCCTCGGGGAGTCCTGTGGGGAGTGCTCCGGGAGTATGGGGTTCCGGGCCCCCTTTTAAGGGCGGTTCGGTCCCTGTATTACCGGTGCCAGAGCCTGGTCCGCATGGGCGGCAATAAGTCAGACTTGTTTCCGTGAGGGTTGGACTCCGTCAGGGCTGCCCTTTGTCACCGATTCTGTTCATAGCTTTAATGGACAGAATTTCTAGGCGCAGCCAGGGCATTGAGGGTGTCCAGATCGGTGACCTCAGGATTAGGTCATCTGCGGATGACGTGGTTCTGTTGGCCTCATCGGACCGTGACCTTCAGCTCTCACTGGGGCAGTTTGCAGCCGAGTGTGAAGCGGTTGGGATGAGAATCAGCACCTCTAAATCCGAGACCATGGTTCTCAGCCGGAAAAGGGTAGAATGCTCTCTCCGGGTTGGAGATGGGGTCCTTCCCCAAGTGGAGGAGTTTAAGTATCTCGGGATCTTGTTCACTAGTGGGGGAATGATGGAGCGGGAGGTCGACAGGCGGATCGTTGCGGCGTCAGCAGTCATGCGGGCGCTGCATCGGTCTGTCATGGTGAAGAGAGAGCTGAGCCAAAAGGCGAAGCTCTCAATTTACCAGTCGATCTACGTTCCTACCCTCACCTATGGTCATGAGCTATGGGTAGTGACCGAAAGAACGAGATCGCGGGTGCAAGCGGCCGAAATGAGTTTCCTCCGCAAGGTGGCTGGACTCTCCCTTAGAGATAGGGTGAGGAGTTCAGTCTTTCGGGAGGGACTCAGAGTGGAGCCGCTGCTCCTCCGCATCGAGAGGAGCCAGATGAGGTGGCTCGGGCATCTGATTCGGATGCCTCCGGGATGCCTCCCTGGGGAGGTGTTCCGGGCATGTCCCACTGGGAGGAGACCCCGGGGAAAACCCAGGACACGCTGGAGAGACTATGTCTCCCGGCTGGCCTGGGAACGCCTCGGGGTCCCCCCAGAGGAGCTAGATGAAGTGGCCGGGGAGAGGGAAGTCTGGGCTTCCCTGCTGAGACTGCTGCCCCCTCGACCCGACCCCGGATAAATGGAGGAAAATGGATGGATGGATGGATGGATGGATATTGGTTTTAGTAATTTACTTCACTTCAGGTAAGACACTAGGGAGAGGTGCAATGGCTGGAGCCTTTCTGCCCTGTGAAAAGTAAAGTAGCACAGTGATCAAGCAGTTTTGTGATATATTGTTTTACAGTATTAGAGAGAATATAAGGTATACAATACAATGATGAAACAAAAAAAGTGAATGAAGCCCAAAATCCTTATAATAGTTTTTATTTCCATACAAGCAAATGCATTGGGAACACTACAAATTCTATTCCAAATCAAAACATGAAGAGAAATTCATCACATTTGTGTTATTCCTTTACAGAAAATGAAGGAAAGGGAACATTAGGCTGTTCAAAAAAATAGCAGTGTCCACATTCTTCTTTACGAACTCAAACATTCATTGTATGAACTGAAAAATGTTTTAAGATTTTGCTTTCCGTTGAACCATTGGACTAATATTTAGTTGTATAACCACTGTTTCTGAGAACTGCTGCACATCTGTGTCGCATGGAGTTGACCAACTTCTGGCACTTGTGAACCAGCCCAGGATGATTGGATTACATTCCACAATTCTTCTGAATTTCTTGGTTTTGCCTCAGAATCAGCATTTTTGATGTTATCCCACAAGTCTTCTATTGGATTAAGGGGCTGGCCACTCCATAACATCAATCTTGTTGGTCTGGAAGCATTTGCTCATTTACTGGTGTGTTTGGGGTCGTTGTCTTGTTGAAACATGCATTTCAAGGGCATTTCCTCTTTGGCATAAGGCAACATGACCTCTTCAATTATTCTGAGGTATTGAAACTGATCCATGATCACTGGAATGTGATAAATAGGCCCGACGGTGTAGCATGGTGGTGCTTGTGCCACCATGCTATACTGTCATCACAGTGTACTGTGGCTTGAATTCAGTGTTTGGGGATCGTCTGATAAACTGTCTGCGGCCACTAGCCCCAAAAAGAAAAATCTTGTTTTAATCAGTCCACAAAATGTTGCGCCATTTCTCTTTAGGCCAGTCAATGGCAAATTCTTTGGCAAATTGTAACCTCTTCAGCGCATGTTTTTTTTCAACAATGGGACTTTGCAGGGGTTTCTTGCAGATAGCTTGACTTTACATCGGTGTTTTCTAATTGTAACAGGACTCACAAGTAACTGTAGACCTTCTTTGGTCTTCCTGGAGTAGATCATTGGCTAAGTCCTTGCCATTTTGGCCATTGTTCTATCCATTCGAACGGTAGTTTTTCGTTTTCTTTCACATCATTGTGTGTATGTATACATGTGTATGTATACACGTGTATGTTAACCTACCAAACTGAGAGAGCCTCTCACAGGGTAGAACAAGGGAATTACAACCGCCCCCTAAAGTAATCTGATTGGCTGGGGACTTGAGAACCAAGGTCAGCAATGCCCCTAAAATTAACCATTGACCGAAATTGGTTAGTCTTCAGAGACATGCTATCACCTGGTTTGGATACTTAAGGAAGGGCCTCAGAAGAGGTCGGGGAGTCACTCTGTAATCAGAGCTCCCACAGAGAACTGGGTGAAAGTCCATCTGTAGTCAGATACTTTCCGCAGAACTTTGTGCACTCTCAGCTAAGGAATGTGATTGTTTAATATTGTATTTGTCCAAATGTATTTACAAGTATGTGGCCACATGTCAATAATTATATATTGTAATATGTTTAATAAATGTTGTCTTGATTACTTCATGACTGTCTGATTTGCTAACTTCTTTATAAACTTTCCAGACTGGGCTTCTATCCTGATTAGGACTAAAGTGGTAAATACTATCTTGCAGCCTCTGGGTTAAATCCCCTTTATCCGGGTCCCAAACTCGACTGCCCAAGTTAAGTTAGGTGGATACCAAAACCGCACCTCTGGAGTTCGCACACGCTCAGTTACGGGCCGACTTAACCTCTGAGGTCAACACATGCTGATGAAAGGTACCGGTCTACCCTCTGAGGGGCGTACACACTATGTTCCTAGGCACCGGGCATAGTCCCTGAGATGCTCACATGGTAAGACAATGGGCGGCATCGGCGGAGTCCCTGAGACGAGCCCAAAGTAAAACCTCGTACAAACTACCGCAACAAAAGGTGCACCGTCACAGCCGCTGAGGTTGACACATGTTATGATATGGGCTGCCCCCAGCTGAGCCTCTGAGGTGAACGTACGTGTGGTTCGGGTAAACATCGGCTTAATCTCCGAGGCACCCACATGCTCAGTAATTGGCAGACACTGAGCCTTTGGGGAATTATATAGGTCGAGGGACCCGAATAATCAGAGGCTGACATTGTCTTAAATGGTGGAGGTTTCCATACCTCTAAGACAAACCCTGTGGAACGAGCCCACGGATCGCCCTGTCGGCCGAGGCGAATCTGGCGGACTCCTTCGTCAGGGGTAAACTAGAGTTGGTAATCTAAAGGAGAGTCCCAAAGTAATCCGAACAACATAAACGTCATGACTACAATATACTGAAATAAGGTCATTAATAAAATGGAGTCAGATATGTGTCTAAAAGAATATCTTGTATATTAAAAAGGGTAAGTAATTCCCAGGAGCGCTTGGAAGGACCAACACGCATTCACAGCTGCACCATTGGATTCCGCCATTGGGCCAGTGGGCGGCTCCCTACATATATATACATACATTATATATATACATATATATATATATATATATATATATATATATATATATATATATATATATATCATGCCCGGCTCGTCCGCTCCTCGTGTGTGCCACGCCCCCTGATTACCCATGTGTGCTACCCTGATCGTCTCCTGCTGTGTCCGAATACTTTGATTAGTCCTGTCCTGTTTTAAGTCCTGGTCTTACCTGTTTGCCCTGTCCGTCATCGATGTTGCTGTGCGTCAGTGTCCTGTTCCCTGCTCCTAGTCCTCGTTCCCCAAATAAACTCCTGTTTTGCCCCGATCTTTGCCTGTTCTGTCTGATCCTTGCCAGCCAGCCCGCACGATCACCTGTCTGCTCTCCCTCGATCGTGACAGAATGACGGACCCCCGAAAAAAGGCAGAGTACATCTCCGAGGAGGACTACATCCGCCTCAGAGACCAGGTGATGTACTGGCTGTCCCGACTAAGCATTAGAGAGGATCTCCCAACGTAGAACCTCGTCCGCCAGAGCAGAGAGACTCTCGACGAGCTAGCCCTCGACCTGGACGCGCGCTTGGCTGAGGAGCTGCGTGAGAATCTCCGTCGGATAGCCCAGCGCCGGACCGAGCGCTTTGTCGCTCCCCGCAAGCCAGAACAGGGACTTCCACCGTCCGTGTTTGCGGACGTAGCTCCACCTCCCGCCACAGCTAACAGCCGGAGGAAGAGAAGGAAGGGAATGCAGATCGCCCCGACGATCGCCCTGGGGGCGTGTGCCCTCATCCCCGAGTCCCTCCCGGAAGAAGAACGGGAGAGCTCCCCGATCACCCTGAAGGCTCCCAGCTCTGCTAAGCTGCCTCCCCGGGCGGCTTCTCCCATCTGGAGAACACACCGGGCCGCTGCGCAGCTTGAGCAGCCGTCTCCACTGCTCGCTGCAGCCGTCTGGCCGGAGGAGCTCCCTCCGCTCCTACCGTCTGCGCATCCCGCGCAGCCGACGCCGCAGCCGCCCCTGCCCGCGGACCCCGCTCCCATGCAGCCGCCGCCCCTGCCCGCGGACCCCGCTCCCGTGCAGCTGCCGCCCCTGCCCGCGGACCCCGCTCCCGTGCAGCTTCCGCCCCTGCCCGCGGACCCCGCTCCGGGACAGCCGCCACTGTCTGCGGCTACCGCGCCCGTGGCACCCTCCCCTGCCTGCTGATTCCGCGCCCACGCCTGAGGCGCCTCCTGTGACTGTGCCCCCTGGGGCTCTTGTTCCTGGCCCCTCTCCCATTCCTGACCCCTCTCCAATCCCTCCGGCCCCAGTTCCCGAGGTGGTCCCAGAAGACTCCATCGAAGCTCCTCCCTCTTCGGAGGTGGAGGAGCTAGAGTGGGACCCTCCGTGTCGGCCTTCACCTGCGGGTCCCCCTTCGCGACCTCATCGCCCTACCTCGCTCCCTCCGCCGGTTCCTCCTCGGTCACCTGCAGCGGCTCCCCCCCTCTCCTTGCCCTCGCCAGGGTCATCTCCAGCTCTCTCGTCCCCTTCCCTGGTGCTTCCTCCTGCTCCCTCCTCGGCCCCTCCATGGTCCCCTCCTGCTCCGGCCGCCTGCGGCCCCTTTGGCTGCCTCCCGTCGCCCGCTGGGGCTCCCTCGGGCTCTCCTTTATTCCCCCTCCTTCTCTCCCTGCTCTCCTGCCCTGGTCCCTCCTTTGCTTGCTCCTCCTCCTGCCTTTGTCCCTCCTCTGTTTCCTCCGCCTTTTGCTCCTCGTCCCCCGGTGTTCCCTCCGTTCACTCCTGCTCCTTTTGTCCCGCCTGTTCCCTCTGTTTCTCCCTTTCTTGTCTGTCTCTCCGCTTTTCCCGTTCTTTGTCAGGTCTTGTCCTTCGTCTTGTCCCTAGCTCTGTTTTTTTCTTCGGTCTTGTTTCCTGTCCAGCGTTGATGGTTTTGTTCTTCTGTTTCCCTTGTCCCATCCGTCGCCCCTTCCTATGTGCTCCCGGAGTAGCGCACCTTAGGGGGGGGTTCTGTCATGCCCGGCTTGTCCGCTCCTCGTGTGTGCCACGCCCCCTGATTACCCACGTGTGCTACCCTGATCGTCTCCTGCTGTGTCCGATTACTTTTATTAGTCCTTTCCTGTTTTAAGTCCTGGTCTTACCTGTTTGCCCTGTCCGTCATTGATGTTGCTGTGCGTCAGTGTCCTGTTCCCTGCTCCTAGTCCTCGTTCCCCGAATAAACCCCTGTTTTGCCCCGATCTTTGCCTGTTCTGCCTGATCCTTGCCAGCCAGCCTGCACGATCGCTGTTCTGCTTGCCCCGATCGTGACAACATATATATATATATTTTTTTTTTTTTGCCTGTTAGGATCTATATTATTGAGCTTAATTTAATCCTGAGGGAGAATGGTTAAGTAATACTGGATTCCAAATTGCAAAAAAAGTTTTTGGCTGACCATCTAAGAGAGTATTTGATTTTCTCCATCTTCAGAAAAAGTATAAGGTCTTTAATCCAGAGTGACACTGTTAGTTTCCAATTTAACAAGATTCTTCTTTCAGCTGTAGTAGAGCAAACACTACAGTATGTTTCATTTTGTTAGTTATTAAAATATTATTCCACAAATGGCCAGCTTTATAGTAGGTTGAATCTGTACTTTGTGTGCTTCAGACATTGTTTTAAACACCATAAGCCAAAAGTATGTAACCTTAGGGCACTCCCGGAACATGTGGACCAGGTTGGCCTTGTCAGAGTGACATCCATTACAAATTTTATCTAGATCAGAATGTATCTTTACCAACCTGGCTTTATGATAGTAGGTACAGTGAACAACATAAAGTTGGATTAATCCCCATTAAGTGCTAGATGTTGTTCCATTGATTGTGAATAAAGCACTTTCCCAAGTACAGTCCAGTATTGCCACTTTGAGTTCCTCTGTTCATTTAGATCTGATCTTATCTACTGCCATTTTAAGGGCCATTATAATAACATAGATTTTGGAAATGAAAGCTCTTGAATGTACCAAGGTTGCTGGAATACCATATATTCCTGATTTTGGTGGTAAATCCATAAAACTTGTGCTTTGCGTACTAATAAAGTGAATAAAGTGACAAATTTGGAATAAATGAGAAATTACAAGCTTATCTTTATTAGACAAAAACATAAAGATCTTTAAGTTGCTAAAGCCCAATTTCTGCCATTCCACAAAGACGGAGTAATCTAGCAGGAAGAAACGAGATTCTTACAGATAGGTCTTGTAAGGAGAGATGTATCAATAAAAAGTTTTGTCTAAATTGTGCCCAAGTCCTGAGTGTTGTAGAAACAATTGGACATGTGTTGTGGGATAGAAATAGGAAATTTGGTTTCACTAAAACCAAAAGGGATGAAGACCAAAAAGAATTTGATTCCAGTGTATCTCTCCATATTAATATATGTGAACAAACCAATCCTAAATTCCTATTTGATTCTGTGGCTAGGCTAACACAGAATTCTTCATTAAACTCGCAAGTCCCGCAAGCTCTTAAGAGTGATGACTTTATTACATTTTTTAATGGTAAAATAACTAAAATTAGACAGACCATCCAGTGCGCACCCTTACCTACTTATGGCTGCCAGCCTCCTGCTAGTCTTATGCCTACCAATAATGAGACCTTTGAATTTTTCATTCCTATAAAACACTCAGAACTTTTGAGATTATTTTCCTCCTGTAAATCCTCTACTAGCCTCGTAGACTCAATTCCTACAAAATTCTTCAAGGAAATTGCACTGCAGATTAGCACTACCCTGTTAAATGTGTTAAACTCATCTCTTAGACTTGGATATGTTCCAAAATCTTTTAAAATGGCTGTTATTAGACCTGTTCTAAAGAAATCAAATCTTGAATCTCTCTTGGCTCATCTTTAACTGATCGCTATTAGTATGCCCATGTAAACAATGAATCTTCCAAGGCCACCATAGTCAAATATGGTGTTCTGTAGGGATCAGTACTGGGCCCACCACTGTTCACCCTATACATGCTACCTCTTGGCAACATTATTAGAAATCATGGTGTTGGGTTACATTGTTATGCAAGATGATACACAGTTATATATATCTGTTAACCCTGATGATACATCACTGCTATCTCGGTTAGAAGACTGTCTATTAGATATCCGGTGATGGATCGCAAAAAAAATTCCTTATGTTAAACACAGAAAAAACAAAAGTATTGGTAATTGGTCGCAAGGCTGCAAGAAATTAGTATCACCACTTCAACATTGGTGGCCTTCCTACACAACCTAACATGGTGATTAGAAATCTTGGTCTACTAGTCGATTCAGATCTATGTTTTGATGCTCACATAAGAAGTATTACTAGAACTGCGTTTTATCATTTACAGAACATAGCCAAGCTTCGGAAGATGCTCTGACTTCATGATGCAGAAAAATTAATACATGCCTTTGTAACTTCCAGACTGGTCCTCCCGCTCGTACGCGGCGGAAGACGTCGCCGCCTGCAGCGGCTCCCCCCCTCCCCCCCTTTCTGGTTGCCCATCTGGATCCTTACATAAACTTCAGCTGGTATAGAATGTAGCAGCCAGAGTTCTAACAAACACTAAAAAATTTGATCGTATTAAACCGGTCTTATCCTCCCTTCATTGGCTACCAGTTAAGTTTCGGATTGACTATAAAATACTGCTGTTAACCTATATAGCACTGAATGGCCTTGCACCAGAATACCTTAGTGACCTGCTGACCTTATACAACCCTCTGCATTTACTTCGTTCTCAGGGCACATGATATCTGTTAGTACCTATGGCAGAAAGAGCTACGGCAGGCTGCAGAGCTTTCTCCTATAAGATCCTCAGCTGTGGAATGATCTTCCTCCTGCGGGTTTCAGGCTCACTCTCAATATTCAAGTCTAGACTAAAAACACACCTGTTTAGTTTAACTTATAGGGACACTAGTTTTAGCTCTAGCTAACTCCTCACTCCCAGTCAGACCTATAGTGTGAGGTGTAGAGCTGGGTGGGGATCGGTGCCATTGGCTTTGGATAAACTGAACTGTCAGTGCTGTCACTCTAGCTTCACAATCCCTTGTGGAATTGGAGTGCTGACATTTCAGGGACTCCCCATGCCTGCATTCCCACTTACCTCTCCCTCCTACTTTTGCTGCCATTACTGTATCTCCCAGAGCTTGCACTTTGCACTTCATATTGCACTCACCCTACTGTTAGCACTGTCTATAGTATCCCCTGCTTTGACTAATTGTACATTTTATTTCCCCTAACCCTCCTGGGGTGTGCTGCCTGGAGACCTCAATCTATCAAGATATTTATCACACCCTGCTACATGTGACGCCGCCTTTACCTATGACGTCTTTATATCCAGCTCGCCCTTCTGCCTGTGTCATCTTCCATGATGCCTTACCTCTAGTTGCCTGGCGATTGGAAGGAGAGTTGTCACCGGCTTGTCGTCACCTCCCTGCTCCCCGGTTATGTCTCAAATCATATGATTTGGATAGTTTGATTTGGGTACTTAGCCATCTCTTCTATTTGACTCTCCTTGCTGGTCCCTAGAGGTTGGACTCCCCCCTTGAATCTGGTCCCTCCCAAGGTTTCTTCCTTCTAGGGAGTTTTTCCTTGCCACTGTCGACTATGGCTTACTCAATGGGGGCTTTGGGTGGGGATGCTGTAAAGCACTTTGAGAAAATGTAATGTTGTGATAATGCGCTATACAAAAATAAATTTGTTTGTTGTTGTTTGTTGAATAAGTTACCAAATCCCACTAGCAATTACTTATTTATAGTATAGAACTAGGGCTGTAAAAAACGTATTATTTTGAGAATCAATTAATCAGGCTATCAAATAATCACTTAGTTATGCCAAAAAAATAAGTGCAAATGCTTTATTTAAAAAACGCAGATGTATTTTTAAGTCACGGTTATAGTAAAATTTACCATGGTAAAGCACTGAATGGCCTTGCACCAGAATACCTTAGTGATCTGCTGACCACATACAACCCTCCACACTTGCTTCGTTCTCAAGCCATGGGATATCTGTTAGTGCCTAGGGTAGAAAGAGCTTTCTCCTATAGAACTCCTCAGCTGTGAAATGGTCTTCCACCGGATGTGCGGGTTTCAGGCTCAATCTCAATATTCATGTCTAGACTAAAAACACACCTGTTTAGTTTAGCATGTAGGGACACTAGTTCTAGCTCTAGCTAACTCCTCACTCCCAGTCAGACCTATAGTGTGAGGTGTAGAGCTGGGTGGGGATCGCTGCCTTTGGCTTTGGATAAACTGGACTGTCAGTGCTGTCACTCTAGCTTCACAATCCTTTGTATTTTATAGTCAATTCGAGACTTAACTGGCAGCCAATGAAGGGAGGATAAGACCGGTGTAATACGATCAAATTTTTTGGTGTTTGTTAGAACTCTGGCTGCAGCATTCTATTCTTTGGTTGCTGGTTGTCACCTCACTATATTGAAGCCCAGGAGATCCAAGTCCCCTTCAAAAATCTATGACGGATTGTGCAAAACGAGAATAAATAATTCCTATTATATGTGTTACGAGCGGTGTTAGGCATGTGAGCTGGAAGTGGGGAATCACCAGTCAGGCAGGTAAGGGATCCAAAATATGGGGTTTATTCAGGTTAGACAGGGGGTCACACGGTGCAAACGCTAATGACCGATCTGGGAAATGGACGGACACACAGACTGATTTACACAGGACAAGCCGGAAATAGCATCAGACAGCTGGGAACAATCAGGGTTTCACATGAGGATAATGCGGGGGAGACTTGTACGAGCAGGTTATGACAATATGTATGTTATTATAATCTCCATTATAAAGGAACTGCTAATAATTAAAAAGACAAGGTAAAAATAACTAAACTTTAGTACAATAAGAACAAATAGATGATCCCATTTTTTTCTGGGCACCTGCTCAGTGCATCTATGGCCACCACTGAGTAAATGAAAAGGATTTTCACACTGGCCCAGCCAAGTGAGGTTGAATTACATGTGATTGCCTTTACTTAATTCAGCTGTCACTGATGTTCCACTGACTGTGGCACTCCCCGCAGACACACATTCATCCCTGAGAAAACATAAATAGTATCTATTTAAATAATATTTAAAGAACTTTATGTACCTCATGTAAAATATGAGCTACATGAACAAACAAATATAAACAAATGAAAAAACAAATGAAAGAATGAATGAGTGAATGGCTTAGGAGTTTCTATGTTTTTTTTGTGTGTGTTTGTGTCCACGCACATATGGATTAGGTGATTTGGTTTCTTCTTGACAACACCGTGAATTAGTAGTTTTGAAATGATTAGAAGGAATGATGGATATATGGATGGATGGATGGATGGATGGATGGATGTGTCATGACCCGGCTCGTCGGCTCCTCGTGTGTGCCACGCCCCCTGATTACCCACGTGTGCTTCCCTGATCGTCTCCAGCTTTGTCCATTTACTTTGATTGGTCCTGTCTTATTTAAGTCCTGGTCTTACCTGTTCCCCTTGTCCGTCATTGTGGTTTGGTGATGGTGTGTCGGATGTGTCCTGTTTCTAGCCCTTGTCACGTAATAAACCCCAAGTTTTGCCCCGATTTTGGCTTGCCTGCCTGCTTCAAACCCGCCTACCCGCACGCTCGCTGCTCCGCTTGACAGTGAGCGTGAAAGGATGGATCAAAGGGTTCAAATCAAGTAAGGTGAGTTTAATGTCATACCATCCATATGCAGCCATACAGTAACACCGGACAACAATGCAAGGTACAAACTGGCAACAAACAGCAAATGACAAGGGGAGAGCTTTGACAGCACTTTAGGTGCAAAATGTTAATCTTGCAATTCAAATTTAACAGCTGTACATGAAGTGAGCAAAAGAGAATTAAAAACAAAAAATTCCAAAAATCTTGTATTTTATTTCTTTGTCTCAGGTTAAGATTAGGGCTGGGTAGGACTTAAGGTTGTCATACTTGGGATTAGGGTTCTGTCCATTGAAATTGTGATGTCCATGCACAGGGTGAATGAGCCAGGAGCGGGGGCACAGGAGGATCGGAAGAGCAGGTCATGACGGAAATGGTGTGTGTGTATGCATGTGTACTGTATGTAGTCAGTATGGATGGAATAAACACAGCAGAAAAAAGAATAAAAAGTATAAATATATGTGTCAGACTTCAGTGTGGACAAAAAACAGTCTGGGACAAAAAATAAATGAATCACAGGTATTCTGCTGCTACCTTTGTCAGGGTGATTTCACAATTTCAGTCTAGGGTATTGGGGGCACTCTAGGCTATACCAATATAGGGAATAAGGGAGTGTGAACTGAATATTGATTGATAATTGCAATAACCTGAATTTCTCTCCCTTCCTGTCTTCAAATACAAATGTTACATTTCAAAACAGGTGGTATTTTATCTGCATGCCTTTTCATTTCCACTGTTTAGAAAGTGCAGAACGATATAATTATAAGTATGACAGGTGTGGGTTTTTTAAATATATGTATAATATGCATATCGCGTAGAAAATGGGCTCAGTGGGTAATGTTAGGTTTATGATTTCAATAAATCTGCATGTGTATGTGCACAAGAAAGAGAGAGAGAGGAAGAGAGAGAGAGAAAGTTTGTTTTGCCTGCATGTTTTTGGATGGCCTGTATTTGGACTCTACTACACCAGGCTGCATATATTATGGCTGTGAGTCGATTTATTTTCTTATTCATGAATAATTGTGTAAACTGAGTGACTGATCATGCGATTAATCACATATTCAGTCATGTTATAATTTGTTGAGACTGTGATTATGTTCACCTCCAGGAAAAAAAAAAAAGTATATCGCTGGTCAGATACATTAATCAAACAAATAAGACAACAGCTTGCTATTGCTAACATTTCTTTTTAAGGTCTATATTTGAAAAGATGTGATGCTTTTATCAGTAACTTGTTAATAGGGTTTTCAAACATTTAGAAAAAAGGTCCCACAAACAGAAAGAAAGCAAGAATTCCATCTACGTATTTTCTGAAACCACTTGTCCTATTCAGGGTTGCTGGGGGGTCTGGAGTCTAAGGAAGGAACCCTTAAGAAATAAAATTTTGTACTACAATTACATTAGCTTTAAAAATGCCAACAGTTATTTCCATTATTGTCACATTTTGTTGGAATGCCATGGAGACACCCTTCAGGAGGTATTCATTATTTTACAGAAAGAGGAGGAAACAGAAAAGCAAAAATTGTTATATATATTAAAAATAAGGGGTGGCATGGTGGTGCAGTGGTTAGCACTGTTAACACCTCTGGGACCCGGGTTCGAGTCTCTGCCTGGGTCACACGTGTGTGGAGTTTGCATGTTCTCCCCATGTTGTCGTGGGGTTTCCTCCGGGTACTCCGGTTTCCCCCCACAGTCCAAAAACATGCTGAGGCTAATTGGAGTTTCTAAATTGCCTGTAGGTGTGCGTGTGTGAGTGAATGGTGTGTGAGTGTGCCCTGCGATGGGCTGGCCCCCCATCCTGGGTTGTTCCCTGCCTCGTGCCCATTGCTTCCGGGATAGGCTCCGGACCCCCCGCGACCCAGTAGGATAAGCGGTTTGGAAAATGGATGGATATTAAAAATAAATAAATAAATAAAAATACAAGGGAAAAAATCCTCTCTGGGGATTACCTGCTTTGTTAAGGGTTTTGTTAAAAATTTTGATTGTCTTCTTGAAATGCAATAGCAAATATTACACAATGCTCATTGCTTTCTTCTTTTTACGTACTGCATATTTTATTTTCCAAAGGCTAAGAAATAACTGCATCTGGCTTGACATGTCTGAAATTACATTACATGACATTACTATTGTAACAGAATGTTGTCAAGCTAAATAAGTAGAAAACAAGAGAAATAGCTTAAAATAAATTTATTGAATTTGAGATCAATGTGTTAATAACTATCCCCGTGTGTAAATTATAAGTCAAGTTTCTGGTTTTACTGTGAAATTGGGGATGATTTAATTCTGTATGATGATTCTGTTGATGTAGATTGCAGGTTATGTTTAAGCCGTCAGCCTGTAATGGTCCAATTCATCCCTTTGCTTGTGTAAAATCCATTACCTGATGGGTAAGCTATATGGAGAAAAGACAGAATGTGATACTTAAATATGTTTCTGGCACACAGGCCTTCAATGATTTTCATCTTATTTTTTCCCATCAGGGAGAATGCTTCCTTAAACTGTGAGCAAAAGGCTGCATCTGATTTTAGGATTCCATGTATGAATGTCAAACATCTTCAAAAGACTTTGGTCCATAGTAAATCGAGGAAGGTTAAGTTAACAGATCTCTTGCATGTCCTTCACCAGGAAAAATAGATGGGATACTTTTAGATTTGTCAGGTTTGCTCACATTCTAATATACTTCTGTCATAAAGTAGTCCAAAGTTTCTGTTTTAAATGAAATAGAAATATGAAGCCTTATAAGATCATACTGGAGTTGAATCAGGTTGGACGTATCTTTTTAGTCAGTGTATTTTTTAAACTGAATTGGGCTGAGAGGCTCTTCAAAATAACAACTGTACAATTTTTTCCTAATAAACTAATCACAAAAAAACATTCCTTCGATTTAACTCCACAATACCTTCACTGGATGAAACTTATCATGTATACTCCATGACAATGAAATCTGTATTGCTCATTACAGGCAGGTTTATTGTGTTGAGTATATTATTACAGGACATAATGCCTGAAAGCCTTCAGGCACCAGTCATAAAAACCCATTAGTGAATTCTGCATATTTACCAAATTCATTATTCATTAATCTGACTGAGAAACAATTTTACAACAACTTATTAATTCAGGACATGGTAGCAAAATAAACATCACTGAAAATGCCACTGTTACCTACATACATTTACCAGTGTTCCAAGTACTTACAACACATTTCCACTTTTACTTAGCCTCAGGGGAAATTTGCACTCATCACCTTACGTTAATTTTCATCCTTGTTATCGATCACATCTCTGAAAGCTCCATACACAGGGGCTTTGAAAGGTTTAATACAATAAAACAAAACGCAGAAGTGTTTTCTAAGCATTTACATATTTTTCATTCATTTAGTCATTGCCTAAAATCACAATTTTCTGATTAAAAACAAAGAAGGAAACAAACAGATAAATCTTTATAAAAAGGGAAGGGTATGGAGGCCTTAGATAAGTAATAATAAAATCCTGAGAAAAGTCTGAAACATAAGATTGCATTTAGATTAGTTAATAAATCACATATTTCTTTGTTATAAAGGCAAAGAGCAGTTTCTACTAAAGCCACGGAAGCACAAAAATCTCATTTTCCTAAGCCAATGAAAAGCAAAGTAGGGTCACAGTTTTGGATACAGGTTCTTCTATTTTCATGCCAAGTGTCATATCAACAAAATTCTTAATGATTAAATCCTAGCTGTTACTAATTATTATTAGTTTTTTAAATGTTGACTGGGTGGATGCAAAACAGGGAATTGGTGGAGGCAGAAATCACGTTGTTGGCATATGTCTATTCAAACACAGAATCAAGCAATGGAAGCAAAGAATAATAAAACATGCAGATATCATACTGAAGGCTGCTGCGGAGGCTTTTCGCTAACTTGGTAGACAATTATAGTTAATGTTTTGCAAGGTAGTTTGGAAAATGGTTATGAAAAAATTCTAATTAATGTTGTTCTAGGTTTATTTATAGGAAAATGCATAAATCTTGTCTCTTTGTACTGCTGAACAGTTCAGTAGGACAGGGGAATGAAGGATGAACAGGCAATAGTATTCGATAGATAGCTGAACCAGACATAGAACAAAGACACAAGTTGCTCTCTGACTTAAAAGAACAGCACTTACAGGAGCCATTGGTCCTGAACTCTCCTTTAACAGACATAGAACAAACTAACTTTAGATCAGTCTCAATTAAATACAGGTCAGGAGAAGGACATGTCCCAAACGTCATGCCTCTCCTGAAACAACCCTTCTCTTTCCTGTTGCTCAGAGAGTAAGTGTTATTAAGAAAGGTTTTTAAAAGGGGCATGACAGAGAGTTCAGTACAGTAAATGTAGATGAAACACAGAGTGTCAGTTACAGCACTACAGCCATGTGGCATGTTTCCCACATGGCCATAGGGGGGCACCTAGGGGACTGGACCGTGCGTTGGCCGTGAGGGGTTGCCAACCAGGATCCCGAGTTGTTTTGTTGTGTAGTGGGTGCAGCAACACGCTATATCAGTCCATGCTCCGCAACCTGACCTGACTTGAAATCGATCAAACCAAGCTATAATCAAGAATTCTGGCAGAAATTACTTAAGTTCATGATTTACTATAATGCAAAGAGCTTAACATGCCAAAAATGTCAAAAGCTTTGTTACTTGTAGGACCCATGTCATATTATGACATGGGGCAAGGAAACAAATAATTCATCTTCTTTTATGTATCACTGTGGTTTAATGAATCATAGTATGTTACCAAAAGAATACAGAGTTATAGGATCATATCATACTAACTGTATTTCCTTCAGAAATCACTGACCTGCACAGTAGATAAGTATTGAATGAACTGAACATAGAGCATAGAACTTTTCCAAGTGTGCCGGAATGCTTTGTCAGCACATAGGGCATGCAATCAATTAGCGATGAACTTCCTGTCCATAGCTCATGAGCATGATTGTGTTATGACAACATTTGTTAGTTTTAATAAAATCAATGGAGATGCTAATCACCTGATTGAAAATGTACACAAAACAACCTCATACCTGCCATTGAATATCTGACATTGTGTCCAACGTGACAGAAAGAGCTAAAGTTTGAACATTATTAGTGCCATTTGAATCCCCCTTATATATGGTCACTTGACATTCAGCAAAGTGATTCATTTCAGAAAAAAAATATTTGGGTGGTATCAAGAATGAAACTGTACTTATCTATGTGATAAAGAAAACAGAAATAAAGGGCTAATAAAAAACAATATTTTCAAAGATTCCATTTGCCAAGTACAATAACTTGTGTATTTCAATGATGGCTTTCTTAGGTTGGTAAGCCCTGGGTCAAGGTGACTGCGTGAGCCACAGCTGAGACTAATCTCATCTTCTGTCCTTTATCTGCAAAAACTCTGATAAGGGGCACTGGAAATGTCAGCCTATTTTAAAACACATAAAAAATAAAACCTGTCACAGTGTGAGCAAAGTCCAGTTGAAACCTGGTGTGTGTCTGTTTGAGAAGTATCGTGAGTTTCTCTATGCTGAGCAGTACTTCCTAGTGTGATCTTGACTTCTACCATGTTCCCATTATACCAACTGTTAGTGCGTATAGTTTTGTCATTTCCTCTGATTGCTGATTATGACATTTCCTGTCTTCCATGTGACTTTTGGATTGTGTTTTACAGTTAATCAGTGCATATACCAGTTTTGTGCAATATTACATGATTTGTTTGATTTTTAGAATGAATTGTACCATGAATTTGAATTTAAAATTATTTTAATGAATTTAAGGGTTTTTAAATATAATAAAACATACAATTATATTTAGTATTCTGAATTTTACAATTTACATTCATTTTAAATTTCTTATTTTTTTTACACATTTTAGTCAGGGGGCATTTGTTCACATTTGGAGGCTACTTTGCAAAATTTGTCTTGTAATAACATGTAAGCTATACATTATAAATTAGGTATAAATTAGGACTTTAACATGTTTGTAGGCTGCTATTTCATGGTTAGTTAAGGTTGGGAACTTTGCACATAAAAATAGCCCTGAAACAACATATGAGAAATTGGTATTAAGGTTTTTCCAGTACGTTTGATGACATTAACAATGCAGATTACATCTATAATGTATCTGGGAGAAAACTGTGGTTAGATATAAAATTTTTTGGGAGAAGGGGTCAGGGGGTCTTGTTTTTGGGAGTCATTACAGTAATTAAATAGTTAATTCCCAGGCTGCCATATCGACATATATTTAACTAAATGCCACATTGACTTTATTGCTTGCATTACAGTTACTTTAAGATATGTGACCCTCTAGCACAGAACCGTACGGAAGTCGCATGGCCGTATTTTTAGATATTTTTGGAGGATTTTTTGTGCTCTTTCATTTGATACCATAATCCTAATTTCTAATTTTTGACCTCCAGTTTTGTCCTGGAGGGTCACAATTATGAGGGAAGGTAACCTCCAAGTTCAGCGACACGTGTTGTATGACAGCGGGGGGGGGGGGGGGGGGGGGGGCTGCGCCGCCCGTACTGCGCAGAGGGTGAGTGGGGGTGCACATCAGGAAAGCGCTCCGAGCGTGAGCCACACATTCCTCGTCCGGTGATTATCGATGGTCGTCGCGCGAGGAACCGTAGATCTCAGAGCACGAGGCAGCTTCTAGCGTTCACAGTGCTTTAACGTCACCGTTACCCTCATGCTCTGCTCTAGAGCAAAAATTAGAAATTAGGATTATGGTATCAAATGAAAGAGCACAAAAAATCCTCAAAAAATATCTAAAAATACGGCTATGCAACTTCCGTACGGTTTTGTGCTGGAGGGTCATATATTTGTAAGTGGTGCGCAATGAAGTCTAAATATATCCAGATATCCAGGGGCGCAACTATTCACTTTTTGTGGGGTATGCAACAATGAATCATATGAACAAACAATGAACAAACATTCTGGCCCACCAGTATATGAGAAAATGTTATGCAATATTTTTCTAGGTAATGTATTTATTTATAACTGTAAGGTATTTCAGCTCAAACCAATCAACATTTGACCATATGACTAATGTACTGTATGACCACTGTAAGGTAGTCTCCATTCAGGTTTTTGGTTTTAAAATAATTACTACAAATAATAAAGCTGTCTAAGCAAAGACCTCCCTTCCCATACCAAAGAACCGAACAAATCAGTGTCAAAATTGTAATACTAATGCAAATTGGTTCAGGGAATTCAATTTCTCCCTCTAATCCTTGGATGTTCCGAAATCATATTAAAATTGATGTATTTCAAGGAAAACTGTCTTGAAGATCAAAGAAAAAATAAGTACTTTTATCCTTATGTGTAACTTATGAAAATCTTTTCTTAAAAACCATACCACACAAAACTGACAAAAATGACCTTGTGTTATGACTATGGGATAGAATTTGGAAAAAAAGAACATAACTTAATAGAGTTCAAAACAAGCGAATCTCACAACAAGTGAACACATACCAAGCTACATACTACAAGAATTCAGTCTTTTCCTCATCTTTCATGGAAAATCTTGCCTGGGTTTCCACCCATCCCAGATAACAAAATAAGATTAACCATAAAATACCTGTACATCATATCTCAGAGTACATAATTAATCAATTCTGTGAATAAAGAGCATTAACTATCCAAATCACCATGTCACCAAGTCTGTCTTCCACTCCTCATCCTCCAGTATTCTAACTAGAGTGGAGATCCATTTTAGTCAAGATACAGGCTGACTAATTCCTCTCATAAGTATTGTAAGAAAGCATAATGAACACTGGAAACCTAAATTATCAATACTAGGCCACATCCCTACATCCTTTTTGCCAACATGAAAGAAATCGGTGCCTGCAATTGAGTTGGGTGGATGGATGGATGGATGGATAAACCCCATTTCAAGGGCATCTTTAATATACATCTACATACCTTAAATCTCAGGAACTTGGAAGGGGTCACCTGAAGCCCTAAATGTCATTGCTTCAGTTCAAAGATTCATTACATAATCACACAGACGCTGTCAATACCTATTGTCCACTACTGGAATCTATGAATTCCTGAAAGGGGAATACTCCATGAATGTAAAATAAGCAGGGACAAGAAGTTGTATTGAACGGTTATCAGGGAGCACTGCTCTGTTTATGTGCCTGCAGTAACCAAAGCCTCCTCTGTAAAATCCTGTCAGTCAGGCAACATTACCACCCCAAAATAAATATTGATCCTAAGTATATCAACTCCAGGGGATTTGAGCGCAGTGGAACAGTGTAGTAACAAAGCTAAGCAGATGGGGCTGACCTGAATATCCCACAAGAACGTGATTGTACCTATGTTGCCGCACCAAATTATCCAGTCCCGCAGCTCAATTAGGGAATCCAACATGGTAGGCTTTCTCCTTCCTGAAATCGTTAGACAACCCTCCATAACATGCAAAGCTTAATACCCACTCAGTCTAGCGACCATCTGCAGTAACAAAGCAAAAATCAATACACTGCGGTTTTTCAACTACCCTGTCTCAAGAAGACAGGTGCGTAATCAAATGCCATAAGTGGGCTTTTGCTCCCAAACAGTATCAACCCATGACAAGGATAACATTCATATCTATTATTCTTGCCTGTGGCAAAGGCATCATGATTATCAAAGACTAATGAACATTGTAACAGAAATCTGCATCATATTTGGATCCCCATAAGCATCGTCGTTCTCCCTGAAATTGTGGTGGTACTTGTGGAACTATTGGTTATCAATCTCTGTATGGTGTGATTCGGCTGGGTAACATATTCAGAAGTCTGTTGCAACTGGTTATGTCAGGAGTCAAGCAGCACTTAGTCCACGTGTAGCTGTGTTTTGTCATAGCCTTATGACAGTGTTTAAAAAAATTGAGTTTGATTAATAAACCACTAAACACACCCCAAGTTGAAAACACATGAAATGCCAGGTCTTCTGTCTGTCAGGCTTATAACCAAGAATGATATTGTTGATCAAAGCAGGGTCACTTGATCTGTAAATACAATCCAGTTCACTAGACAAGAAAACAGAACTAAAACCTGAACAGACAGAACCAATACAAATCATGAAGCCAAAAATAGTTAGGAAACTGAAAGGCCAGAAAGAGACAAAACCTATAATCAAAACCTAGAACGTAGATTGTCTGCTGCACACACAACTGTCCTCGCAAAGTAATCATTCTCCCCTGCAGTTAATGTTAAAGCAGGATTTTGGTCCAAATGTGACACCTGGACTGACCTGGTTTGGTAATGATGAACTATATATATCTTTGAATCAATGTAACTGTTAATATTCAAACTAAAATGTATCCAGTTCTCATAATCATTTATTCATTTCAAAGTTCTGATGAGCCTGGAAACTATCCATGTTACAAAGAAGTGACAGGATGTTATTAGTCCTTGACAGCAAACACGTAGTGGCTAACAAAGCTTTCTTCTTATAGTCAGAATACATGAATTTATGCTGCTCTAAATTGGCCATGGTGCATGTGGTTGTGTGTATGTGCTGAGTGATGGAGAGGCATCCCATCCAGGGTATACCTCAGCCCTGAGATGCCTGGGATAGGCTCCAGGCAAACCCCTCCCCGGAAAAGTACTGTATGATGATTAGAAGTTGAAGGGTTACACAAAAGGAACAGCATGAAAATGAAAATCATGGATAAATTCATCTGCAAAGATTATGCCTATAGCCTGAAGGAAATGCAATGTTTTAATAAGTAATGCAGTTTTGTGCCATTATTGTGAGATTATTGTTATCCTATGGGTTCTGTAGTATGCATCAATGAAAATGCAGTCAGCGGAGTCCAGGGACACAAACCATCCTTAGATTCATGTGATTCTTTTCCGCCTGCCTGACTACTGTAATGTCAGAAGTTTGATGTGTTAGTTCTATTGGAAGTGGACTGGCCATATGGTAATAGTGGGATGTCTGTATTTTAGGCATTTTCCATTTGCAGTGACAGAGGCATATCTACGTTTTTTACATAAAATTTGACAGTTTGAGCAAAGTTTCATTCCCTAAGTGAGAGTAATCCTTTGTGTTCTTATGTAAATGCTGTATTCTGTGCATATTTCTTATGAATTTTAAGTCATAACTATTTTCATTGTTAAAATAAATGATGATTATTCAGATATCAAGTTACCCAACTTGTGAGACATCTTGCCTCAGGACATCTCATATCTACAAAAGACAAGTTCATTGTAAGACAAGACCCAGGTGGTATA
Source organism: Brienomyrus brachyistius (assembly GCF_023856365.1). Lineage (NCBI taxonomy): Eukaryota > Metazoa > Chordata > Actinopteri > Osteoglossiformes > Mormyridae > Brienomyrus > Brienomyrus brachyistius. The sequence goes on along the minus strand of NC_064545.1, from coordinate 3,234,869 downwards.
GTGAACAGGAGGGGAAGGATTTTATTTACTTACAGGACTGAAAACGGGTTTAATAAAATGGCAGGGAGGAACAAGAGCAAAACAGTCATTTTGGCATCAGTGCAAAAGACACACACAGGAAAACAAACTCCTTGTTGGTTAAGAAAAGGGTCACAAGATGGGAGATCATATGTCAGGAGTTTGTGTCCAGGGGTCAGCACAGTACCCAGTCTTTAATGAATAGTAATCTGGAATTTCAGAAAAAATATTAAATGACAGAGAATCTTTTCCTTTTTTTAAAAAAAGGCTCTTAATCATGCATTTCCAATGATTTTCAATCCTTCTTGCACTGTTACCCAGAGGTCTTTGAAGTGGACACAGAGATGAGGGTTTGATTTGGGTAACTGACTTTATTAGTGATGAATATCTATTACAGTTTTATTCCAGGGGTCCAGGGTCTAGCATTGCAGTAATTATATTGCAGGAGTGAACCCACCACCACCAGCTTGACGGCTCAACACAAACATAATGAGACTGACGTCAGCGTTACTCCTGCCCCTGGTAAGTACAAGTGGCTTTTTTTTTTAAGTGGCTAGTTTACAAAGTTGCTAAAGCTAGCTCAAGCATGTCATCACACAGCCTAGCTCAGGGGTAGGGAATCCTGGTCCTGGAGAGCCCATAGACTGTATTGTAAAACCATTGTTTATTTTTTTAGATGGGAGCTCCTGGCCAGCCGTGTGGAGTGAGAGTCAGGCTAGAGAGTTCCAAAACAGACATCCTTGGTTAGGATGTAGGGAAAGAAAGCTAGGTAAAGCAGATGTTAGAAGAAAAAAAAATGTGCATATGAAATTTAGTTTATGAAGAAAATCTGTGATGTTTTGTGTATATTTAATGAATGATATAATTTATATAAAACTAAATTTGATTATTTGTACATAGTATTTTGAAGTTAGAGAGTTTAAAAGTTGAGTAAAGTAAGTTATGCTTTGCAGACATTTGACAGTATAATTTTTTGTAGCTCATGGGAGTCATTAAAATAATAGAAAAAATAAAGTTTGATCACTTCATTTTCATCTCGTTTGTAATGGTGTAAAATGGTTTGCAGTTAATGATTAATTGTATAATATATGTTGAGAATTAGTTAAATTAGATCAGTAGATGCTACTATTAGGAGAGTTTTAAAATTATACAATTCTGATCTGATTTTATTCACTTGCAGGATGTGAAGTTTGCAGCACTACCAAGTCAACTGGTGTCCTGACAGAAAAGAGGATCTCCATTTCTGAGGAGTGGGCATCATTCAAAATCCAGTCATCAGGTTCCAGTGAGAACCGAGAAACGGCACTGTCTTCACTCCGGAACAAGATTCGGCGGCATGAGAATTCCAGGGCTCATGAAATAGCTCAGGAGCTCACACAAAAATGTGGACAGGATTTGCTTGGAAGTATGGTGAGGGCTGTATCAGACACTGTGCTGTCCGAGACGGATGCTGTGTTCAGAACAGCATATTATATTGCAAAGATGAACAGACCTTTTACTGATCACGACGATCTCATTGAACTTCAGGAAAAAAATGGTGTGAACTTGGGCACTAGTCTACACTCCAGGTATAGTTGCACAAAAATTGTTGAACATGTTGCAAGGGAAATGCAGACAAAAATTGTGAACAGCATTGTGTCTTCTTCAAACAAACTATCTGTTCTTATTGATGTGGCTACATCTGCCAGTCACAAATCTGCTATGATTGTCAGTGTAAAGGCCTCAATTGATGGAGCCACACCTGAATTTGTATTCCTGGAGCTGGTCGAGTTGGAGAGCCAAACTGCAGAAAGTATAGAGAAAGCTTTACTAACTTGTTTGGACACTGCAGGCTTCAGTGAAGAGTGACTTTAAAAAAACTGGATTGTATTTGTTTCTGATGGAGCTAGTGTTATGTTGGGCAGGAACTCGGGTGTTGCAACCAGGCTGACTGCAAGGTATCCTAACCTTTTCACATGGCACTGTATGAACCATCGACTGGAGCTGGCTGTATCAGATGCATTTTAAAGCTTTTATGGAAAAGATTCACAATCTATACAGCCAGTCCAGTAAAAACTCCAGAGAACTTCTGGAAGCTGCACAAGAAGTGGGATCTCACGTTCAACAAATTGGCAGAATTTTGAACACCCGATGGGTAGCAAGCAGCTTCCGCACTGTGAAAGCAGTGTGGAAGTCCTATGGTGCGCTCAACAAACACTTTGAAAATGCTTCTGTGGACCAAACAAGGAGCGCAAAAGAGAGGCAAACGTATAAAGGACTAGCACATCGTTTGCAAAGCACAGAATTTCTTTCTGACCTAGGACTAATGTATGATGCACTTTTTGAACTATCAAACTTATCCCAGCAGCTCCAAGCTCAGTCTATCACGCTTTTAAAAGCCGAACAACTACTAAAACGCACTATTCGTGTTCTCAGGTCCTTTAAAGACTCTCCAGGGGAAAAGTCAGTAGAGGCCAGTGAAGCAAAGGCTTCAGGACACTTTGGGTCTGTTCCCTTACAGCCAAACCCCAAACTAAAATCAGTAGTTCCAAATCAGTTCCTGCAAAGCTTGATCAGTAATTTGGAGAAGCGACTCTCCTTTCAAGGGGAAATCCTACGTGATCTGAGCATACTTGATAAAACCAGTTGGCCATCAAACCCCAGTATCAGATATGGTGAGACAGAAATAAAGAGACTTTGCAAGAGATTTAATCTTTGTGAAAACCAGGCTGTCAATGGCATGAGAGACTTTATTGAGGACCAAAACAAGGAGCCTGAAAACCTTAAACCTCTGATCATTTGCATGAAAACCATACCATGTAGCACAGCTGAATGTGAAAGAGGCTTTAGCCTAATGAACAATGTATGCACTGATAAAAGGTCTTCTCTGTTACTGTCAAATGTTAGTCATCTCATGATGATCAATATAAATGGCCCTCCTATTAATCCTTTTGAGCCTAGGAAGTATGTAACAACGTGGTTACGAAAGCACCACTCTGCAACACAGACACGACGACAAGTGAAACCTAAGCAGCCCGAGAACAAACGCTTTTGGAACATTTTATAGATCTACACATTCATTTGGTTCAATCTGTATTTGAACAATTAATATACTTCTTTACGTCTTAGTATTTGAACATGTTTTGAATATATGCTGTATCCATGTTTTCAATACAATTCCTGCAGCTCTGTTATGGTTGTTGTACATTTATTCAGTTCAAATACAAGCATCTGAGAATTTTTGCAAAGTTAAATATGCAAAAAATAAAATAAAATTCTTGACTGCATTGCATGAACCAGTGTACTTTTTTTTCTAAGCACAGTATACCCACTACAAAAATGTAGACTACACCACTGACCACAACCACCTAGACCTACAACCTAGAGCTCTATGAGACAGTTTGTGCAAAAAGCTATGACTCCAGTAAAACAGAAAACAATTGATGAGTAAAATGATTGCATGTGATTTCCAACCATAGTAATTCATTTCACTAATAATTTTACATTATTTTTGGTAATAAATTCATTTAAGCACCAAATAAAATCTGAAGAGCCACTTGGGAGCCGAAAGAGCCGACTCTTTTAAGTGAGCCGAGCCATAAGAGCCGGCTCTCTTAAAGGAGCCGGAATTCCCATCACTACAAAGCAAATAATGATGCAGTGATAGAACACTGAAGTTTGTTAATGTTATGACATCATAGAGGACATATGCTCAAAAATATTCTGTTAGAACCTAAGAGATTTACAAATGAGAGGAGGGCATTCGGCCCATCATGCTCGTTTGGGGAGAACTTAACTAATAGCTCAGAGTTGTTCAAATCTTATCGAGCTCTGATTTACAGGAACCCAGGGTTTTAGCTTGCGCTACACTAGCAGGAACACTATTCCATACTCTAACTCCACGCTCTGTAAAGAAGTGCTTCCTCAGATTCATTTTAAAATGTTCTTCTGCTTATTTTCACTTATGGCCACGAGTTCTAGTATTTAAAAATAATATTAAAATAACAATTTGGCTGAAAAGCATCCAGACCTGTTAGAATCTTATATACCTGGATCATGTCCCCCCTTAGTCTCCTTTGCATGAGGCTAAACAGATTCAGCTCAGCTAAACATCTCCTCATAAGACGTTCCTTTAAGACCAGGAATCATTCTCGTAGCCCTACGCTGTACCATTTCCAAGGCAGCAATGTCCTTCTTAAGGTATGGTGACCAAACCTGCACACAATATTCTAGGTGGGGTCTTACCAAGGAATTATATAATCATAGCATCACCTCCCTTTACTTAAACTCCACACACCTAGAGATGTAACCCAACATCGTATTCGCCTTTTTTATTGCTTCCCCACACTGGCAAGAGTGGGACATGGAAGCATCAACATACACACCGAGGTCTTTCACGAGGTCATTTATCTACAGTATGTTACATTTCATCTGCCAGGTATCAGCCCCGTCGCTAATTAAATCAAGATCCTGTTGTGCTACTAGATCAGTATCTGCTACACCACCCACCTTGGTTTTGTGCCATTTTATTCTGGTTCTGGTTCTGCAAATTTAACCAGTTTACTGTATATATTGATGTCAATATCATTAGTGAAAATTAGGAACAATAGTGGTCCTAAAATTTAACCCTGCGGTACCCCACTATGAATGTAGGCCCACTGTGACATTGTGCCTCCAATAGCATCTCGCTGCTTCCTGTGTGTTAACCAGGTTTTGATCCAAGCTGCTACAGTTCCTAAAGTTCGTGCAGCTTTGAGCTTAAGCAAGAGCCGTTTGTGGGGGACAACATCAAAGGTCTTCTGGAAATCTAAATAAATCATATCGTAGGTCTTTTTGTGATCAATTTCTCTTGTAGCTTCCTCAAAGAACTCAAGTAGATTAGTTAAACAGGATCTACCTCTCCTAAATCCATGTTGGCTATCCCTCAGAATGTTATTTGAATCCAGGTAATCTACCATTTTCACTTGGATTATAGCTTACATTATTTTTCCAGCAATGATAGTTAAAGTGATTGACCAATAGTTTGCTGGATTACTTCAGTGAGTACTCCTTTTTGAATATGGACATTATATTAGCACGCTTCCAACCAGAAGGTAACGATTTCTGGAATAGTAAAGTCAAAGGTTGGCTAACAATATCCCTCATCTCTTTTAGCAACAACAACAACAACAACGAAGTGCGGCTCAGAAGACCCCTTATGAAGAAAAAGACTTTGGATTCACGGTTTCCCTTGCCCGGACGCGGGTCACCGGGGCCCCCCCTGGAGCCAGGCCTGGGGGTGGGGCTCAATGGCGAGCGCCTGGTGGCCAGGCCTACACTCATGGGGCCTGGTCGGGCACAGCCCGAACAAGGCACGTGGGTCCCCCCTCCAATGGGCTCATCACCCAGGCAGGGACCTTGGCGATCCGATCCTGGGCTACAGAAGCTAGCTCTAGGGACATGGAATGTCATGTCTCTGATGGGGAAGGAGCCTGAGCTGGTGTGTGAGGTTGTGAAGTTCCGGCTGGATATAGTCGGACTTGCCTCGACGCACGGCTTCGGCTTGGGAACCAGTCTCCTTGAGGGGGGTTGGACCCTTTTCGACTCTGGAGTTGCCCACGGGGAGAGGCGCCGAGCGGGCATACTTATTGCCCCCAGGCTGGGTGCCTGTACATTGGGGTTTACTGCAGTGGACGAGAGGGTAGCCTCCCTTCGCCTTCAGGTGGGGGGACGGGTTCTGACTGTTGTTTGCACTTCTGCGCCAAACGTCAGTTCAGAATACCCACCCTTCTTGGAGTCCTTGGAAGGGGTGTTGGAGAGCGCTTCTGCTGGGGGATTTCAATGCTCACGTGGGCAATGACAGTGAGACCTGGAGGGGCGTGATTGGGAGGAACGCCCCCCCCCGATCTGAACCCGAGCGGTGTTTTGTTATTGGACTTCTGTGCTCATCACAAATTGCCCATAATGAATACCATGTTCAAGTATAAGGGTGTCCATATGTGCACTTGGCACCAGGACACCCTAGGCCGCAGTTCGATGATCGACTTTGTAGTCATGTCGTCAGACTTACGGCCGCTTGTCTTGGACACTCGGGTGAAGAGAGGGGCGGAGCTGTCAACCAATCACTACCTGGTGGTGGGTTGGCTCCGCTGGTGGGGGAGGAAGCCGGCCAGGCCTGGCAGGCCCAAGCGTATAGTGAGGGTCTGCTGGGAATGTCTGGCGGAATCCCCTGTCAGGGATAGTTTCAACTCCTACCTCCGGCAGAACTTCTCGCATATCGTGGGGGAGGTGGGGGACATTGAGTCCGAATGGGCCATGTTCCGTGCCTCCATTGTGGAGACGGCTGACCGGAGCTGCGGCCGTAAGGTGGTCGGTGCCTGTCGCGGCAATCCCCGAACCCGCTGGTGGACAGCGGTGGTAAGGGATGCCGTCAAGCTGAAGAAGGAGTCCTATCGGGCCTTTTTGGCATGTAGGACTCCAGACGCAGCTGACAGGTACCGGCAGGCCAAGCGGGATGCAGCTTTGGCGGTTGCTGAGGCAAAAACTCGGGTGTGGGAGGAGTTTGGCGAGGCCATGGAGAACGACTTCCGGATGGCTTCGAGGAGATTATGGTCCACCATCCGGCGGCTCCGAGCGGGAAAGCGGTGCAGCATCAACACTATTTATGGTGGGGATGGTGTGCTGCTGAGCTCAACTCGGGACGTTTTGGGTCGGTGGAAGGAATACTTCGAAGACCTCCTCAATCCCACGAACACGCCTTCCGATATGGAAGCAGAGTGTGGGGACTTGGGGGTGGACTCGCCTATTTCTGGGGCGGAGGTCACTGAGCTCGTCAAAAAGCTCCTCGGTGGCCGGGCCCTGGGGGTGGATGAGATTCGCCCGGAGTTCCTCAAGGCTCTTGATGCTGTGGGGCTGTCCTGGATGACACGCATCTGCGGCATCGTGTGGACATCGGGGGCAGTGCCTCTGAACTGGCAGACCGGGCTGGTGGTCACCCTGTTTAAGAAAGGGGACCGGAGGGTGTGCTCCAACTATAGGGGGATCACACTCCTCAGCCTCCCTGGTAAGGTCTATTTGGGGGCCCTGGAGAGGAGGGTCCGCAGGATTGTCGAACCTTGGATTCAGGAGGAGCAGTGTGGTTTTCGCCCTGGCCGTGGAACAGTGGACCAGCTCTATACTCTCAGCAGGGTTTTGGAGGGTTCATGGGAGTTTGCCCGACCAGTCTACATGTGTTTTGTGGACTTGGAGAGGACATTCGACCGTGTCCCTCGGGGAGTCCTGTGGGGAGTGCTCCAGGAGTATGGGGTACCGGGCTTCCTTTTAAGGGCGGTTCGGTCCCTGTATGACCGGTGCCAGAGCCTGGTCCGCATGGGCGGCAATAAGTCAGACTTGTTTCCGTGAGGGTTGGACTCCGTCAGGGCTGCCCTTTGTCACCGATTCTGTTCATAGCTTTAATGGACAGAATTTCTAGGCGCAGCCAGGGCATTGAGGGTGTTCGGTTCGGTGACCTCAGGATTAGGTCGCTGCTTTTTGCAGATGATGTGGTTCTGTTGGCCTCATCGGACCGTGACCTTCAGCTCTCACTGGAGCAGTTCGCAGCCGAGGGTGAAGCGGCTGGGATGAGAATCAGCACCTCCAAATCCGAGACCATGGTTCTCAGCCGGAAAAGGGTAGAATGCTCTCTCCGGGTTGAAGATGGGGTCCTCCCCAAGTGGAGGAGTTTAAGTATCTCGGGATCTTGTTCACGAGTGGGGGAACGATGGAATGGGAGGTCGACAGGAGGATCGGTGCGGCGTCAGCAGTCATGCGGGTGCTGCATCGGTCTGTCATGGTGAAGAGAGAGCTGAGCCAAAAGGCAAAGCTCTTGATTTACCAGTCGATCTACGTTCCTACCCTCACCTATGGTCATGAGCTATGGGTAGTGAGCGAAAGGACAAGATCGTGGGTGCAAGCAGCAAAAATGAGTTTCCTCCACAGGGTGACTGGGCTCTCCCTTAGAGATAGGGTGAGGAGTTCAGTCATTCGAGAGGGACTCAGAGTAGAGCTGCTGCTCCTCCACATCGAGAGGAGCCAGATGAGGTGGCTCGGGCATCTGATTAGGATGCCTCCAGGACGCCTCCCTGGGGAGGTGTTCCGGGCATGTCCCACTGGGAGGAGACCCCGGGGAAGACCCAGGACACGCTGGAGAGACTATGTCTCCCGGCTGGCCTGGGAACGCCTCGGGATCCCTCCAGAGGAGCTGGATGAAGTGGCCGGGGAGAGGGAAGTCTGGGCTTCCCTGCTGAGACTGCTGCCCCCGCAACCCGACCCCGGATTAAGCGGAAGATGATGGATGGATGGATGGATGGATGGATGGATGGAACAACAACAAATTTATTTTTGTATAGCGCATTATCACATTACATCGTCTCAAAGCGCTTTACAGCATCCACACCCAAAGCCCCCAGTGAGTAAACCAAAGGCGACAGTGGCAAGGAAAAACTCCCAAGAAGGAAGAAACCTTGCGAGCGACCAGACTCAAAGGGGGAGCCCATCCTCCAGGGGCCGGCAAGGAGAGTCAAATAGGAGAGATGGTTAAGTGCCAGAGATGGTTAAGTGCCAAGTCACACTGTCCCAATCATAAGATTTGAGAAATAACTGTAGAGCAGGGAGGTGATGACAAGCCAATGACGAGTCTTCTTCCAATCGTCAGGCAACTAGAGGTAAGGCAGCGGGTCATACATAGAAGATGACACAGGCAGAACGGCCAGCTGGATCCAGGGACGTCACTGGTGGTGGCGACGTCACATGTAGCAGGGTGTGCTGGACATCTTGATAGATTGAGGTCTCCAGGCAGCACCCCGCAGGAGGAGTAAGGGAAATAAAATATACAATTAGTAAAAGTAGGAGAGGCGATAGGTAGTGCTAACAGCTAGGTGAGTGCAATATGAAGTGCAATGTGCAAGCACCGGCAGATGTGGCTATGGCAGCATTAGTAGGAGGGAGAGGCAAGTGGGAATGTAGGCATGGGGAGTCCCTGAAATGTCAGCACTCCAATTCCACAAGGGATTGTGAAGCTAGAGTGACAGCACTGACAGTCCAGTTTATCCAAAGCCAATGGCACCGATCCCCACCCAGCTCTACACCTCACACTATAGGTCGGACTGGGAGTGAGGAGTTAGCTAGAGCTAGAACTAATGTCCCTATACGCTAAACTAAATACCGTAGGTGTGTTTTTAGTCTAGACTTGAATATTGAGAGTGAACCTGAAACCCGCACATCCGGTGGAAGACCATTCCACAGCTGAGGAGCTCTGTAGGAGAAAGCTCTGCAGCCTGCCTTAGCTTTTTCTACCCTAGGCACTAACAGATATCCCATGGCTTGAGAACGAAGCAAGCATGGAGGTTTGTATGTGGTCAGCAGATCACTAAGGTGCAAGGCCATTCAGTGCTTTATACATTAATAGCAGTATTCTATAGTCAATTCGAGACTTAACTGGCAGCCAATGAAGGGAGGATAAGACCGGTGTAATACGATCAAATTTTTTTGTGCTTGTTAGAACTCTGGCTGCAGCATTCTGTACCAACTGAAGTTCATGCAAGTTTATGCAGACTGAGAAAAAAAATAAAAATAAAAAATGCAACAACAAACACCTACGTAACCATACTGGCACACAAACAGTCAAATATACTTAGAAATAGTCCAGTCAACCACACACATGCGCACAACACAACACATGTGCGTGAAGTTACATGTTATTTATGGTATACAACCAAATGATAATCAATTTTGAACATAATCTAAACAGCAATAAAATCTGATGATCCAGATTATTCCGATAATTAGCACAGGTAAGTTTCACTGCTAGCACTGGCAGACAAAAGTATGTTGTTATTGATCAAATGTTGAAATGCAAAAATATGGAGACACAAGCAAAAAAAAGTATTGTGGCATCGGGCGGACAGAGGCATCGCAGAAGCAGAGAGAGAGACACGGAGATTTGCTTGCCGGAGAGAACATGCTCTTTATTGGCAGTTTTGAAAAGGACTACATCAGGCACCCAGCGAGCACCAAAGCAATTACACACAGAAAACACAAAGTTGTCAGACGCCTGTACCTGCGCTGTGAAAGTGCCTATATACAAGGACAACAAGAGTAAGATGAGGGACAGGTGTGGGTCAATACAATTACTAGGAACAAGAACAGGTGAGGGCAATCTACAGACTCATAATGAAACACCAGGGGGACTAGATAACAAGGGTAACTGAAAAGTACTACAACCAGGGAATAGGGAACAAAAACAAGGAAATGTAAGAGAAATACACAACTACATAATTATCCAAGGAAACACAAACTAGCATAAATAATATTATATTAAATTATAATTAGTTGCGGCCCCACAACATTAGGGGAAGCCTGGATGACACAGCAACCTGCTCGGCCCATTAAGCCACGCATGACACACCCCAATTAACGTTACTACACTTCCACCTGTGCATCCGTATATAAGCTGTTGTACCTTCATAACCTTTGTGAAGTATTGCTGTCTTGTTATGAGCTGTATTGAGTAAGTTATGCGCCTTGTCCTCTGTTTCCTGCTTCTCATTCCTTTCTCATCTGCCTTGCATGCCTTGTCTCCCATTCTAGGCCTCACCGCCCTGCTTCCACCACCTGCCTTGCCTATGTTATGTTGACCCTGTCTGCTCCTGCTTGCTCGTGATTCCCCATGTTTCTGTCCAAAGTCCAGCATGACTGTGTAGGACTGACTTCTCTGGTTATCGACCTATCCCACTTTGTACCTACTGTAACCACATCCCTTGCCTGTGGATTTTAATACTTGACTGCTTCACAACTTGTAATAAAGATCCTCGTCTCCCTCATTTGGGTCCTCTGTCTTCCTTGAGTCCCTGGCATGACAATGTGACACCTAAGGATCAAGAGATACATAAGGAGCTAACAAACAGGATGGTCAGTGACACCTGCCAGCCAAACAGAAAAATGATATACAAATGGGGGCAGGACAGGGACCATTCATCCATCCATCCATTTTACAAACTGCTTATCCTATTGGGTCGTGGGGGGCCCGGAGCCTATCCCGGAAGCAATGGGCACGAGGCAGGGAACAACCCAGGATGGGGGGCCAGCCCATCGCAGGGCACACTCACACATGCACTCCTACGGGCAATTTAGCAACTCCAATTATCCTCAGCATGTCTTTGGACTATGGGGGGAAACTGGAGTCCCTGGAGGAAACCCCACGATGACATGGGGAGAACATGCAAACTCAGCACACATGTGACCCAGGCAGAGACTCGAACCTGGGTCCCAGAGGTGTCAGGCAACAGTGCTAACCACTGCAGGACAGGGACCAGTCTTGGCATATTCCAATTTAAATTCTACATGCTACTGTAAGAATTTATTGGTGGATTGGGGGGAGTTTTCCCATCAAAATGGGAAATATTTTGTTTAGAATTTACTAATATGATCTGAGACATATTTATATTCCATTATTAAATTTGGTCGGGAGATCAATCTTTCGATTTAACAGCATAAAAAATGTATTCTGTTAATTTATTCAACCCTTTATTGCTGTTGCAATATACCATGTCACTAGTTACGAGTACCAGCGAGTACCAGGTGTTAATTATCCAATATCTAATTTTATGCAGTCAAAAACAGTCAAAAAGAAACATAAGTGCAGCAGATCTTTTCAAGGAAAGCCTTAACATTGTCATATCCATCCATCCATTCAATGTCTGGAACCACTTATCCTATTCAGGGATCCTATTCAGGGCAGAAGGCAGGGAAGAAACCAGCATCGGGCATCAACCCATTGTAGGGCACACCAAAATGTCAATCATACATGGCTGGCAAATAATGACAGAGATACACAGCTGGAGTGAGAACTAGGTCACTCAGAAAGGAGTTTGCTAAATGTTGTTCTTTAAGGGCCGATCATCAATGCAATATGAATTGTGCATTGAACGTGCTAATATTTTTTGGCGAACGGTGAACTGAACGATTCAGTTTGAAACTATTGAATATGAGCGTTGTTCATGCGATCTTTCAGCAGGCTCCAAAATGTCCTGGCTTAATTGTTAAAAGCAAACTTGAATAACTGAAAGCATGAATGTCAAATTCACAACTGTAATGGAGTTACTGTAATTCATTAAGTTTGGGAAATTTCAGTGATGGGGCTGGGAATGTAAGGGTAGGAGGACGTTCTGTTGAAAAAGAATATCTCATTAAAAAAGGAAGAAATTAATGTGAATTAGTTCATTTTTGGGACTGTGAATTGTGCATTTTGAACATGAACTAGCTCATCTTAATCTGTGTGAACTGAACTTTGATTTAGCTCAAGTTAGTTGAACATGCACAGCACTGCTGCTTACCTCCTCCAGCCAACCTTGTGGAATATGGTCGCTTCCATTGAGAGAACTTGAACCTTTAGCTCTATTGACTCTTCACCATTTCCTTCTGTCATGATCGCAGGCTGACGAAGCGGCGATCGTGCGGGTCGGCCGACAGGAACAGGCAGACAAGGCGAATTCAAGGCAAACACGGGGTTTATTTGGGAGATCCGGGACAGGGAACATAGGATGGCTACTGACATCAATGACGGACACCGCTAACAGGTAAGACCAGGACTTAAAACCAGACAAGACTAATCAAAGTAATCAGATACAGCGGGGTACAATCAGGGAAATACACGTGGGAAGGCAGGGGGCATGGCACACACGAGGAGCGGACGAGCCGGGCATGACAGAGCCCCTCCCCAAAGGCGCGCTTCACCGGGCGCGCCCAGGAGGAGGCGACGAACGGGACGAGGGGACCAAGACCTGAAAAACAAAACCCAAAACCATAAACAGGAGACCGGGAATTAAACAGAGAGACATAACAGGCACAAAGACAGGACCAGGGACAAAACCTGACAGAGGACGGGGAACATGGACCGACAGAGAAAGAGAGGGGACACAGAAGGAACAGGCGGGACACAAGGGCCAGGAGTGAACGGAGGGCACAGAGGAGGACGGGTAGCGAAGACAGGAGGAACAGAGCCAGAGGGAGCAGAGAGAGGCGGGACAAAGGCGGAAGGAGGAGAGAGGACCGAAGGGACAAAGGGAGGAGCGAAGGGAGACAAGGAGGGGGAACAGAGGGGAGCCCGAGGGAGACCCAGCGGGCGACGGGAGGCAGCCGGAGGGGCTGCAGGCGGCCGGGAGGCCGGAGCTGGAGGGGACCCCAGAGGAGCCGAGGAGACCGGGCGAGGGACCGAGGCAGGGGCCGAGGAGAGAGCAGGAGGGGCCACCGGGGAAGGGGACGAGGAAGCAGGAGGGGCCCTCAGCGAAGGTCCAAAGGAGGGGGGAGCCACCGCAGGCGGCGACGTCCGGGGAAGGGCCGGCGGTAGAGGCCCCGCAGGGGACCGAGGAGCCGTAGTCGGGGAACTCGCAGGAGCCCGACGAGATGCAGGATGAGGGACAGAGGCAGGGGGACGAGGCGTCAAAGGGGGACCGGAAGGCGACTGCCAACCCGGCGGGCCAGGACCCGCAGGTGCCGAGCGAGCCACAGCGCAGGCGAAGAAGGGCGAGCCAGGGGGCTGGGCGGGAGTGACCCCCGTCCTGCGTCTATGCCCTCTCCCCCTACGGGACACAGACACCAGGCCCCTTGGTTGGGGTCGGGCACGTCGGGGCGAAGGACATGGAGTCACCAGGGTGATCCCCGAGCGGTCCCATTCCAGCTCCTCCACCTCCGAAGAGGGAGGAGCCACGATGGAGTCCTCCGGGACCACCTCGGGGACTAGGTCGACAGGAACTGGGGCACAGTCAGGAGCAGGGGCACGGTCAGGGTCCGGAACAGGGTCAGCAGGCGGAGGAGGCGCCTCTGGAGCTGCTGCAGGCGGAGGGGGCGCCTCTGGAGCTGCTGCAGGCGGAGGGGGCGCCTCTGGAGCTGCTGCAGGCGGAGGGGGCGCCTCTGGAGCTGCTGCAGGTGGAGTGCAGTCAGGGACTGGAGCGCGGTCAGGGACTGGAGCGCGGTCAAGGACTGGAGCTACAGGCTGTGGGGGCGCCTGCCCAGGAGCTGCAGGCTGCTGCAGTGGGGGCGCCTGCCCAGGAGCTGCAGGCTGCTGCAGTGGGGGCGCCTGCCCGGGAACTGCAGGCTGCTGCAGTGGGGGCGCCTGCCCGGGAACTGCAGGCGGAAGAGGGAGCTGCAGTGTCTGCGTAGGCGGCTGCGCAGGCAGCGGCGGCAGCGAAGGCGGCTGCTCGGGAGCGGGGTTCGCCAGCAGCAGCGGCCGCACGGGAGCGAGGTCCGCCGGCAGTAACGGAGGGAGGTCCTCTGTACCGGCGATCGCCGGTCTCCTCCGCCTCCCTCGCTGGCACCTGCCGGTGACGGGAGGCGGCGCGATGTCCGTGAAGGCGGACGGCCGGAGAACAAGCTCCCGCTCCGGGTACGGGTAGAGGATAGGCTCCTCATCCTCGTCCTCGCTGGAGAGCCAGTACTTCCAGACGGAGTAAGCGTCCATGGGGCTCTGCCTCAAGGTTGGAGTCAGGACGGGTCTCCTAGTCTCCGGAGACTGCCACGACCGGGAGAGCGAGCAGGCTCCGAGACGGATCGTCGGCTCCTCTGTTCTCCCTCTCCGCTGCTTCTTCTTTTTTGGGTCCGTCATTCTGTCACGATCGCAGGCTGACGAAGCGGCGATCGTGCGGGTCGGCCGACAGGAACAGGCAGACAAGGCGAATTCAAGGCAAACAAGGGGTTTATTTGGGAGATCCGGGACAGGGAACATAGGACGGCTACTGACATCAATGACGGACACCGCTAACAGGTAAGACCAGGACTTAAAACCAGACAAAACTAATCAAAGTAATCAGATACAGCGGGGTACAATCAGGGAAATACACGTGGGAAGGCAGGGGGCGTGGCACACACGAGGAGCGGACGAGCCGGGCATGACACCTTCAAAGGGCTGAATAAATTTACTTACAAATATATTTTAATCTTTACGTATATTCTACTGTTGTCTCTCAAACCACACTGACGCTGCAAAATCCATTGCACTATGAATGAAGTAATGGACAGTTTATAGTTTTAGTTCATGAATCCCTTGGATAGATAAGGATACAATGCTTGCACTCTAATGCTAGAGACTGTGCACCAGAACATACATAGCTGAATTGGGGCCAAGGAGTTTTCCCACACAAACTTCCTTAGCTTTCTGACAATGGTGCACTCTAATTGTTGTTTGATATGTGACTGTACATGCTATTTTTTTTTACCAATATACAGACAACCTCATATCGTTTGGAACTAAAAAAGCCTGTCCATAGGAAGGCACCAACATGCACATATTAAGGGCAATTTAGGCCTTTTTTTTATTAAGGGCTGCCAATTAACTCCACATAACACTAATTATGGTATGGTATGGTCAGTGGGGCCTGGAGCCTATCCCAGGCAGCATAGGGCATCAAGCTGCAGTACTCCCTGGATGAGATGCCAGTTCATTGCAGGGCACATACACACACTTGGCAATTTATAGATGCCATTTAACCCAGTGTCTTTGCACTGCAGGACACAAGGAAAACATGCAATCTCCAGATATACAAACCTGGGGTATGATTTGTAACCCCACCCCTGGAGGTGTGAGGCAACAGACCAATCCATTGAGCCACAATGTTGCCTACAAGAAGTGGTATTTTGCTAAATGTAGCTCAAATTTTGAGTTGTGTTGCATTAATGTATTGTTTTATTGTATTTACAGGATAGAATAATAGATACAGATAATAGATAATAGTTATCATATGAATAGCATTGTAAATTTGCCAATGGGTGGTCAATTAGGGTTGCTTCCTGACTCAGAGAGTAAGTCAGTGACACTTGTCTTATTTATTCTAGTCACAAAGCTCTAAAAAATATTTAGTTTGTACTTATATATACTTTAAATTTAGACCATTCGAGGTTTCTGTGGGTGTTTTTTTTTAATGTTTCTATGACAAAAACTCACATAGTTTTTCTTTAAACGGTTTGGTGAGATTCCAGTTTCGTCTTAACTCTGGAGGGTAAACCAAATAACGAGTCTAAACGCTAAGGATATGCAGTGTGTATAGGGCACAAGCAATTGCTTTACGACTACATGGGAAGCTGGGTTTCTCCCATAAAATTCCCAAAGGAAATGAATTAGGGAGTTTTTACAACAACAAAGGGAAATAACGTTTCCTCTGAAATTGGGATAAATACAGCCAATAGACGCCCATTGACGCTGCACTATAATGGAAGATTCGTGTGCGCTTTGCCTAACTAGAGAAGAGATGAAAGCTTATTGGTTAAGCTCCAGTTACATGTTTTTGGAGCCTGCTCGGAGCTTTATACAAAGTTCTTGCTTAGGCAGCGTTGATATATTAGACTTGGACTTAGGTATTTTGACCAGGCTTCTCTGCTCAAGACAGGATTAACTACCAATAACATTAATGCTCAAGACTTCCACTTATTGTCGGCAGTGTTGTTTCGCAGTATTCCTTTGTTCTGTCACAGGCAGGTATGGAGAAGCATTTCATTGAAACCCAGAGTTACAGTTTACCATTTTGTTTGTCATCTTTATCCATTGGCATAAATAAAACATTGTCATTCAGTTTTGAGTTTGAGCGTTATTTTAATTTTCATGTTCAGTGATTTTTTTTTTGTAGACTAGTTGGGAATCTTGCTATCTAAACTGTGTGTTCAAGCTGAGTTAGAGGCCGTGAAGCAACATGGCAGAAACTGCAGCTAATTTCTTTGTTGTAAAGAAGTTCTTTTATGAAGGAGAGCAGAACTTACATACCTACTAAAATACCTACTGTATACAGTGTGCTTCCCCCACTTAAAAAATCTCCATCTACCACTGGTAAAGTCGTACAGCTGCAGGCACACATGTCATGATGGGAGGTGGAGAAGAGGTGATTTGAGCTTAAAGTAAATTAAATGGAAATTTATTATAGGAATGAACATTCAAACACAAACCAAAGAACTGCAAGATGTCAAAATAGGAGGCAGAGAGGATAAATTGGGAGGGACAAGGGCTGACCTAAACAAAACACAGACTTGGGTAAAACAATGACAAATAACACTGCCACGAAAATGTATTAATCCAGAGTACAAACACTAACTCCAATAATAACTGACAAAGGAACAGGATAAGGGCAGGTGCCTATATACTATGATAATGAGGGCTACATGAGGGACAGGTGCAGACCATTAACAATTAACACTAGGAATCACATATAACGAGAAACAGGTGAGGATAATCAAGAACCAGAGGGGTAAGAAATGTGATAGCCAAACTGGAATATGACAGGGCTAACACCATGCCAACCATCCAACTGTAGCTTCTTATTGTCATTAGGGGAATAAAATACTGTAGTGTACTTATGTTCACATAGTCTCAAGTTAAGCTCAGATCTGAAAGTATAGTATAAGTGACCTACAGCAATATTCTTGTGATAGTCAAAAAGTGAAATACAGAAAGTTACTGACTGGCAGAAGATAAGTTTAAATACTTTGTTAGTCTAAAAAGGGGAACAAAAAATTATAGGAGAGAACTTTTGAACACTTTTCTATACATTGATAGATTCTTTGTAACAGAAACTCTTTTGGTTGTGTAAGTTTTTCAAATTCCTCTTACAATAGAGGAACAATAGGTACAGTTGCACAGCTAAGATCTTGAATCTTTTTTGATCTGCACCTTTACTCAACAAAACACGTTTATTTGTGTTTACTAGACTGAAAACATTTAGCATTGTAAGTAAGCTGTCTGAGTTTGAACTTGAAGGCGTAAGACTTGGCATTTAGCCATCTCATCTATTTGACTCTCCCTGCTGGCCCCTGGAGGTTGGGCTCCCCCTTTGAGTCTTGTCCCTCCCAAGGTTTCTTAATTTTAGGGACATTTTCCTTGCCACTGTCACCTATGGCTTACTTACTGGGGGCTTTGGGTGGCGATGCTGTAAAACACTTTGAGACAATGTAATGTTGTAATAACGTGCTATACAAAAATAAATTTGTTTGTTGTTTGTTATGTCTTGCCCATCAAGTCTACCTGACTCTCTGGTATCCTCCCTGACGTGGCCCTGATGAACCACACCTGTTGCAGGTTGTACCTTGTTAGTCTTTGTATTAAAGTGCCTGTCTGCCTCAGCAGCCCCAGTCTGGTCATTGATGCCGTTCTTCTCTTTGCCTGTATCCTACCCTGTGTTAGTCTTCCTGTTTAGATCCCTCTTGGTCCTGTTTTGTTTCCCTGTAGCTGTTTGTTCTCCTCAATAAAGCCCTTGCTCATTTTGCCGTACATTCATTTCCACATCATGACAAAAACAAGCTCCCATAACTATTCACCTGCTCTGAAATTATACGTGGAATCTCATGCATTAAACCTATTTCAAGTCCTTGATATTGGTGGAGAGTTCTCGTGGATGCATATAACCTAACCTGGTCAAATGTTTTAAGATGCGCAAAATTGACAGGGTAGCTGACACATTAACACTCCACCTAAAAGTAGTACTGAAAGATGGGGTATGCTAAAACCAAAAAGTTGTTAAATGTTGCTGCTAATACATAAGTATTTATTTCTTTTCCAAAAATACTACTGTAGATAAGAAACACATTGCATCAAAATAGTATCCTAAATGGGATCAAAAGAATGTGTTGCTTATTTGGAGTACACTTAATCTGGTTTAAACTAAAGGTGTGTTTGATTTGTCAAAAGTTTATAATTGGCAAGTGTTACATTACAGCTAGTCATGTTTCAGTCATAAAAAACAATAAAAAATAGCAAAATACTTGAATTTTACAGAACGAATATGGGTACCATGTATTAAGACAATGGGTAGCAGCAATGTATGGCCAACACACACATACATATATATATATATATATATAGAATGATTATGATATTGTCATGGTCTGACACGAGGGCAGGGCATGGTCCAGGCAGGGAAGAGAAGGTGGATGATCCACTTGTGACTAACGAGAACAGAAGGAGTTTGTTATGTTACGTCCCCTGGCTAGTCTAGGGGGTTGAAGGGACGAACATAAAGATAGATAGTGAAGGAGGAACCAAGATGGTAAATCTAAAAGGTTTATTTAATGCAGGTGACGAGATTTGGGTTCAGACTGAGGTATAACTTCAGGGAGAGCCAAGGCCAACACAACAAACAAAACATCCCTAATGTAAAAATAAAATAAACCTACCTAACTCCAAAGAAAACAAAATATGCAACCTATAACCATAACCTACCTAACACATAAACAGGAGAAAACAGGATGCCAAAAACAAAAGGCAGCTCTCCCCTACAAGCAGTCTGAACAAGCACATACAAGTCACATAGGCATACAAGCCGGCACAGGTATGGCAACCAAAATGGCCTGAGGGCCCAGAAAAACAGCAACCTAGGCCTTAAGTAGTGCTCTGCTAATTAACAATTAGCTGGACTCCGAGCAGCATCCAATCAGGACAGAGGAGGTGGAGCCTAGACAAAACAAGTTAGTAGGGAGAAAAGACATCCTCCTGGGGGATGTAACAGTTAACTGAAACTGATAACATGGAAAAAACTGCAAACCAAAACAGAAAATGAGGGGTCAAAACTAAAAAAGGGAAATACAAAGACTAACTACAAAAGTTAAGAGAAGAACGTCCAGGGATAAGGCAACAAGGAGCAGGCAGGGAACAAAGTACAAAAATAAACCAACACCAGGTAACTACTAACACTCTGGAAACACCAACTGACTTACAACAAACAATAACCTACTAAGGAACTGAACTGAGACAGGAACTTATATACTGAGGGATAACAAGAATAACACAGGACAGGTGAGAACAATTAAGAAGGGTTGGGAACAGGTGAAACTAATAATTAAATCAAGGAACTGGGAGTTCAAAGAAGGAAACTGAGAAACTGACCGAAACAAGGAAACAGAATCTAACACTGGGGAATAAAACATAGTCAGGTAAAACAGAACCAAGGCAAAGCAAAAAAAAAAAAAAAACAAACGGAATACAACTCACGAAACACAGGAACTACAAAACTGATACAAATGAAACACAAGGGAACAAAATCTACAAAAACACAAAAACAGAGGGGGTGGGACTTCAATACACACAACCGAGGAGTTTGCTGGTTGCCACACACACAGCTCATTGAACCATGCAGCCATCTAAGGAGCAGGGGAAACATACTGAAGACGCGCTATACAAAAATAAATTTGTTTGTTTGTTGTTTGTTATGTCTTTGTTACTGTATGTCCAACGGGTGCTGACCCTGACAGATATGGTTATGGTTGGCATTAAGGTTAAGAGATATAAGATAAAAGAGATATACATCATAGATTCCTGTCTCACTCACAACATTACATTTTCAGTGGCCATTTTGCACATAAGTACATACTGACCCTAAAACTGCAAACATGTCATTTTGCAAAATTACTATCAAGACCCTTTCTAAAATAGATTGTAAAAAACACATAAAATAAGCAAATTATGCTAATTGACACAAGATCAAACAATGAATGCTGTAAGCGAAGATATTTCTCCAGAGCAATGCCAAGGGCGGATCATGTATGTGAAGAGATAGTACCGTAGTTTCTGCTCTGTCTTAGCAATTGAAAAAAACTGTAAGAAAAGACACAATACTAGCCTTTTTACAGTTTACAACATACAACAGATTAAACGTTCATGTATGAAATGTGCAATCACATTATATTACAGGGATAATACAAAACAATAAATGAATATTAGAACAACAAATTAGTTTGATATTAGTTGCTGAGCTATTAAGTTCTCCTCAAACTGTCATGCCCGGCTCGTCTGATCCTCGTGTGTCATGCCCCTGATTATCCACGTGTGCTTCCCTGATCTTGCCCAGCTGTGTTCGATTATTTTCGCCCAGTCTTGTCTATTTCAGTCCATGTCTTGCCTTAGTTTTGGTCCGTCATTGATGTTAGTCGATGTCAGATGTTTTCTGGTCTCCGGTTCCCTAATAAATCCCCAGTTTTCTCTTATTTTGCCTGCTTCCTGCCCGCTTGCCTGCCCGTCCGCTTACCCACTTTAACAGCGATCACGCCAGAATGATGGACCCAAACAAAGAGGCTCCACAGCAGACCAAGAACCAGCATCTCGGTTTGCTGCAAGAGATCTATTACTGGTTAAACCAGCCTGACATCCAGGAGGACCCAGTTGCGATCTCCTGATGGCGATGTCCCCACCTGAGGGCAGGCACCGCCTGGGAGAGGTGCGTGCCAACGTCCAGCGGCTGGTTCAGCGCCTAACGGCGCGGAGGTTGGGGCTGGAAGCACCGTGAGTTGCGGAGGTTGTTTCCCAGCCGTTCGTCCCGCTGTACATGGAGCAGTCTCCCGCAGCCACCGAGACCCGAAGGCGGAGGAGGAGAAAGAAGCAGGCGATCGTCCTGGGCACGTGCTCGCTTGTCCCCGCTTCCCTCCCAGCTGGGGAACAGGACTCGCCGGCCCAGCCTGACGTCAACACCGCTGCTAAGCTGCCTTCACAGGCAGCTTCCCCCGTCCTGGGAATACGCCTGGCCGCCGAGGAGTTACAGCCGCCCCTTGAGCGGTACTTTTACCGGCCAGCGCGACTGGCTAACAAGGGAGCCAGCGCAGTTTGGGACGCCATCCCTAGAGTACTCAGGACTGTTAAAGGGGCCATGCCCATCTCACCTGCATGGGACCTACCAGTCCCGCCGCCTCCGGCAGCTATACCCGAGGCACAGCCTCTGCCTCTGTCTGCTGCAGCCGCTTTGCCCGAGCAGCCGCCTCTTCCTCCAGCACCTCTGCCCGAGGTGCTCCTGTCTGTCCTGCTGCCTGCTGCAGCTACGCCCGAGGCACTGCCTCTGCCTCCGCCTGCTGCTGCAGCTACGCCCGGGGCCCCTCTGCCCAATCCTCTGTCCAATTCCCCTGCTGCGGCTCCTCCGTCGCCTGCGGGTCCCCCCACTCCAGCGCGCCAGGGGACGTCATCTTGGCCAGCTGTGGCCTTGCCGACGCTTGCTGCGGCTCCCCCGCCCTCCTTGCCTTTGCTGATTTCCCCTTCAGCTCCCATGGCACATCCCCTGGTGCCCCCTCCGACTCTCTCCTTGTCCCCATCACCTGTCCCTCGCCCTGCCTCCTCCTGCTCCGGCCTCCTGGTCGCCTACGGCCCCTCCGGCTGATCCCCGTCGCCCACTGGGGCTCCCTCAGGCTCTCCTTAGTCCCCGGCCTTTCCTCCTTGGTCTCCCTTCTTTGTCTCTCCTATCTTTGTTCCTCCCATCTCTGCTCCTCATCCCTTTGTTCCTCCTCCGTTCACTCCTGGCCCTTTCGTCCCGCTTGTTCCCTCCGTATCCCCTTTCCTCATCTGTCTGTCTGCCTTCCCTGTCCTATGTCAGGTCCTGTCATGGCTTTTGCCCATGTGCCAGTTTTGTCTTTCTGTTCTGTTCCCTGTGGTCCTTGATGTTTTTCTTGTTTTCCAGGTCCCGTATCCATCGTCCCGTCCGTCGCCTCCCCTGAGGCACGCCCGGAGAGCGCGCCTTTGGGGGGGGGTTCTGTTATGCCCGGCTCGTCCGATCCTCGTGTGTGCCACGACCCCTGATCTTGTGCCACATGTGTTTCCCTTGCCCAGCTGTGTCTGATTATTTTCGCCCAGTCTTGTCTATTTCAGTCTATGTCTTGCCTTAGTTTTGGTCTGTCATTGATGTTAGTCGATGTCAGATGTTTCCTAGTCTCCCTTTCCCTAATAAATCCCCAGTTTTCCCTTATTTTGCCTGCCCGTCTGCTTACCCTCTTTACCAGCGATCACGACACAAAAGAGCTTGATGGGCCGAATGGCCTCCTCTTGTTTGTAAATTTCTTATGTTTTTATGTAAATTGTCACTCCTGATCAGGATGCCAAGCTTCAAAACAGTTGTGGTTTATGCTGAAAAGCCAGGTCTGTGCCAGGAACCTAACTAGTTTAAATGAACTAGAAATTCTGCAAAGAACAGTGGTCAAATATTCAGCCAGAATTATGCCAGAGGCTTGCTAATGGCTGCCAAAAGATTCTGGTTGATACCTGTTGTACTTGTGTATGTAAACTAAAATGTGTTTTTGTAAAGAAAGCACCATCTCAGGGTATCACCCTGCAAGTGAATAAATGGGTAGGTTTAGACGAGAATTTAGGCACACCCCCAGAAGGAGGGGGGTTACTCCTTTTGGCTGGATTTTCGCAGGCAACCGGCAGGCAGCCAGGTTGGAGGGGAAAATTGAGGTGGCTGCATCTGTAAGAAAATTTATTGGGGCGGTATGGTGGTGCAGTGGTTAGCCTAACACCTATGGGACCTGGGTTCGAGTCTCCACCTGGGTAACGTGTGTGGAGTTTGTAAGTTCTCCCCATGTCGTTGTGGGCTTTCTTCCGGGTACTCCGGTTCCCCCCACAGTCCAAAGATATACTGAGGCTAACTGGAGTTATTAAATTGGCCATAGGAGTGCATGTGTGAGTGAATGGTGTGTGAGTGTGCCCTGCGATGGGCTGGCCCCCCCATCCGGAGTTGTTCCCAGCCTTGTGCCCATTGCTTCTGGGATAGGTTCCGGATCCCCTGCGACCCAGTAGGGTAATGGAATGGAAAATGGGTGGATGGATGTTAGAAACTTTATTGTCATTGTATCAGGAATACAACGAAATTTGTTTGGTAGCTCAGCAGCAAAGAGGTATACATTAATGTACCACATTAATATATAATACAGTGTCATACACATCAGGCTTTTGTATGGATTATGGATGGCATTAGGTTTAGGTCTAACATTAATAGGGTAATGGTTAGGTTAAGGATAAGGTTGAGGATGAAGAATGAAATTTGGCATTAGAAGTAAATCTATGGTTATTTTTGGTATTAGGGTTAAATTTAAAGCTAGAGTTATGTTTGGAATTAAGGTTAATAGTGCTATTATTGTTAGAACTAGGAATAGGGCAATAAATGGATGGTTATTGTTGACATTAGGCCTAAGTATAGGATTATGCATAAGGAAT
The DNA here is from genome assembly GCF_023856365.1 of Brienomyrus brachyistius. Taxonomy (NCBI): domain Eukaryota; kingdom Metazoa; phylum Chordata; class Actinopteri; order Osteoglossiformes; family Mormyridae; genus Brienomyrus; species Brienomyrus brachyistius. The sequence continues at coordinate 3,210,916 of NC_064545.1, read as the reverse complement.
AAGCTTAGTCGGGTAGTATAGTGTTCATACAAAATTGTCCCTACACCAACTTTAGATGCATTTTTCATATCATGAACAGAAAAGTTAGATGTTTTCAGAGCCTTCGAAGAACATGGCCTCACTGAGTTTCCACAATGGTGGAGTAAACGAGCAGGTCAATAAAAATACACAATCCGAAATGCATTTACCATGTTTCAGAGAGAGCATTCCCGATCCCTAATGGCATAACAAGATATTCCTAGTGCCCTCTAGGGGTGATAAAGACGTTTATGAAGATGATAGCTGATGATGGCTGTCTGCTCTTGCTCAATCACTGTGGGGATCAGGGGTAAAGGTTATGTTGTTTAAGGGCCGATCATCAATGCAATATTTAAGTACACTATTCCTCTTTTATCCAGAGGAAAAGCTTGAAGGTATCAGGGATGTAAATGGCTGAGTAATTCCCAAGGCGATGGCCTCCTTGATGAAGTGATCCATGGCCTCTGATACAGGAAGGACTAGTGAGTAGACTCGACCATACCTGAGAGGTCTTGGAGAGCAGATTGGGGGTACAATCTTATGGACTTTGAGGGAGAAGAGCACCTCAGTTCATCTAAAGACATCTTATTAGCCCCCTATTATAAACAAGCTATACATAATAGATATTTGAGAGCTCATTGTTATTACATGTTTGAATCTTAAACACCTCAGTAGTGCTTATCAGAAATTATCACCCAGCCATTTACACTTTTCCAGTGTAAAGTCCACATTTTATTGTCATTTATACAAGTACAATAATAATCTTATTTCCATGATAATGCCCACACATCAAAAGAAAAAAGGAAAGAAAAAACCACTTCTGTATGTAAACATTCAGAGATGGAGATTTCAAGTCCAAAGAGTACAAATCCAGACCAGGATTTTGTTTCAAGCACCAGTTGAGTATAAAGAGGCACAGTCACAGAGTATTCAAATGGCTGGTTGAAACAAAATCCTGGTCTGGATCTGTGCTCTCTGGACCTGAAATCTGCACCTCTGTAAACATTAAAATATTATCCACTATATAAGATTGTACAGGATACTAAAGTAGAATATTTCAAACAAAAAATGTATTTCATTCCAGGTTCAAACTGGATTTTAACAGTAGTTCTCAAGCTGTCACATCAGATTTAAGATGACATGACGTGTATCATAAAATTTTATGGAACAATTATTCTATAAATTTTCTATCTATTCTATCTACACTTTAGCTATATATATATATATATATATATATATATATATATATATATATATATATATATATATATTCATTTCTCTTCTATGATTAGTAAAAACGTTTGTAATAGAGACTTAATGCTGAACATTATGTATAACATCAGTGGGGGAGTGTTGATTCATAGAGAAGATCTACTAGTTTTGTAGTGCTAAAAAGGACATCAGACATTGCAATTTGTGTGGTCTCAGCAACCACACAGGCAAATGCTTTTCAGGTTGGATAAGCCTATAATGCTTCTTTCTATATCTCATTCTCCTGTTTTCTGTGGTTAGCAACAATTTTAGCACAGATAAATTAAAAATCAGAAATAGTTGGACTTTCTTATGTGTTAATTTGTAACCATTCTGGATGAAAACTGCTAGCCTTTTTACTACCACTATTATGACAGTGAAGTATTTAGTCTTGGATACTGTTAAAAGCTGTAGTATTTAGTCAGTAAGTTACATTTTGTGCTGAACTTTCTTCAAAACAACACTCCATATCTCTTGTATTTGAAACTCTTATTTGCTTTGGTCTAGCTAAGGTTATTTTTGATAAAACTTGTTTTACTGAACAACTCTGTTGTGAGCTAGTGGGTAACAGAACAATGACGAAACACTAATTTTTTAAAAGTTTAAGGTGATTGATCACCACCTCCTTTCCTACAAATAGCTCAGGTAATGAAACCCAGCTGACTAAGGCAAGACTGTTCAACCTTTTAGGGTTAAAATAGAGTTAGCTTGCTAGATTGAGAGAGATACATATGCACTTGGGCTTGGTGTGTTCCCATACCATAGCTTTTTTTTTAAGTTTCATTTGCACTTGTAATGCCACTAACATTTGGAAGGCTGAATATATTGCACATATAAGTTATCTTTTTAATTATAATTGTATGTACATATTGATACCCACTCTCTTGGCCTATTCATAGCCGTGGTATCCTGCAGTCAAACAGATCAGGCCAGTATGTATACAAACGTTAGTGTGAAAAAAAAATCTTTAAGTATTATGTCACTGAATTGACATGAAACCTTTCTTTTAGAATGTCAGTGCTGTTTAGCTTTTGATCCAAGCTGCTGTCAGTTTCAGGAGAATTTTTCAGGCTGTTTCATCATCCTCTGCTCCTCTATGTATACACACGCACACACAGCAGCCAGCTCCGCATGCGCCTTCGTCCTCATGCATTTTTTTTTGTCAATGTAACAGTTATTTTCATTCATTGTAACAGTCATGGTATCGAAATATACAAGCTTGAGATTATGTACTTTTTGCCATTAGTCATAAGATTTTATGAGAAAAAAGGTATGTCTGTAGAGTCAAAAATGAAAAAAAGCAAAGGATTTTCAGGATATTTTCTTCCAGGGTAAGGTCACTTATGTATGAAGTCCCTTAATATCAGTGGCAAAGTACTGCAAATGAAACAAAACGAAAGCATCACCTAAATCAAAAGTACAGGCAGTCCCCAGGTTAAGAACATTTATGTATAACTCGTACTTACAAACAGATTGCCCTAAAACCTTTTACATTAAAAATTTGGGTTAAGTACATTGGTTCATAATAAAAAAAAATTCACACACTACTTTATGACACTCCTGAAAACATTGCATAGCTTCAGCAGTTCATTGACTTGAGGTACATTACAGTAATGTATGTAGTTACTTTTATTGTTGCTGTATATGTTGGCTTGAAAAAGGCAATATACTGTATTGTTCTTCTATTTTCAGCTTATATTATTATTATTATTTTTTTTTTAATTTATTTTTTTTATTCTCCGTCCCCCATTTTCTAAATGCTTCTCCTCCTACAGTATTAGGAGTACAAGTACTGTATCAAACTTTACAAACTTCTTAATCCAATAGTGGTGGGGTGTGTTTGTGCTTTTATAAGCTGTCGCACCCTCCATCATTCTGGGAGGTTCCACTGAACATCCCATTTTTTCTATTGACTGATTTTTAAACTGCTGCCCCTCTCACAGTTTTTAAGCTAAACCCACCAAACTTGAGTCATACAGTCATGGAGTTGCACTAAAGCAATTGGTGAAATTTGGTGGACACCCACGATTCTTGGTCCTCTCCTGCATCCAATCAAATTTCATCCATTCAGAAAACAGGTATATAGAAAATTTATCAACAATGTTCTTCCTATTAGTGTTTGGAACTCAGACACAATCTCTGCTTTTAAGTCAAGGCTTAAAACGTACCTCTTTAGCCAGTCTTTTGGATAGTTAAATCTTCTTTTCTAAGGTGAATGGAAAATCTTTAGGTTCATAGTCATTTGAGATTAAAGGTGAAAAGGGGGAGTAGGTTGGCTTGACGCCAAAACCCCTGGAAACCCTCATGTCTGTGCTTCCTTCCAGGTCTCTCTTTTAGCCAGGCTGTCATAGTTACTCTAGACCTGCCGGAAGTTAGGTTAGGTGTAGGGCAATAACTCTTCTCCATCTTCTCGTTTCCGAGCTGATCCCGAGCCGACACTACACCGTGTGAACCCGCACCTGGACTCCTGGAGATAACTACATGAAACCAACCGGGACTTTAAAACTATATGAACTCAAATTAATGCCAATATAAATGCAGTTTCATGCTCCCCAGTCGCCCAGAGGAGGATGGGGTCCCCTTCCGAGTCTAGGTTCCTCTCAAGGTTTCTTCCTGCTAGAGAGAGTTTGCTTGGTGGGGTTCTGGATGTTTAAATGTAAAGTGCTTTGTGACAATGACTGTTGTTAAAAGCACTATATAAAAAAAATTAAATTGATTGTCATCATTTTCTTTTTAATTATGACATCTCCCATTCTAGAAACTAATGCTATTCTCACACTTTTGATGGCAGGGTCCCCAAACTTTGCACACCTTGAGCTGACTTGTGGTCCTGTCCCGCCCTCTGGAAATGGCCATCTATCTGCCACAGCCAAGTGTTATACGGGTGTCCCCTTGTTCTGGTCCAGTCGCTCAGGTCCTCAGCAAAGTAAGTACAACCTCTAATCTTCCCCAAACTGTTCTTCAGTCTTAGATAGACAAGATACTTTCATTTGTCACGTGTTAAGCCACTTATACAGCACCTCTGGAGCAGTATTTAGGGTTAAGGACCATGTTTGAGGCTCTGACAGTGACATGATTACTCTGCCACCTTTAAGATTCAACTGCAAGTCAGTGGAAGAATATCAAATGAGCAAAACAAAAGACATAAGCCGTTAGTATTTGATAAAAGGCAACCATGCAGGAGTTTCCATCTAACAGCTTTACAATTATATCAAAAATATATATGAAAAAATATTCTCCCATATAAGGCATTCAGCTAATGGCAGACCATTGTCTGGGCAGAGCTTTATAATAATACAGGCCAGTACAGACAGACACAGCCTGTAGAGATTAATAAACTAGCTACCATCAGTGTACTGCTGGGTAAAGCAAATGTGCTGAATGATGCATGCCAGAACACTGACATACTCTAGAAATCTTCCCATGAATTGGTTATAGCAGCTTAAAAAAACAGCAAAAACTCATACAGTGTTGTGGCTGTATATGCTGAACACTGGAAGTCTGTAAAAACATTGCCTGGTCTGATGAATTTGAATCCTACTGTTTCAGGTGATTCAGAAATATATGCAAACAATAAAACTAAGAACAAAACTACATCCTGCTACGAATCAACAATCAAAGCTGGCCGCCAGACACCTTAACATTGTTGTCAGTTATGTGCATGGCTTTTGGGGAGCAGTATATCCTTCTGTAAGTAGTTCAACGCCATATAAAGGAAAGAATTGTTTAGAAATGTCTCTCTTTATATATATATATATATATATATATATATATATATATATATATATATATATATATATATATAAAGAGTTATGTTCCTTCTGATAGTATCATCTGCTAAATCAACAGGAAAATTGCGTTTGTTAGCCTCACCGTCACTTACATGGTGCTGGTGCCTTGTTTGTTGTTCTCAGACTGCTGGCCTATTGGAAAAGCCACTTTTAGTATCGATGTATAGCAGGTTTTTAACTATATTATTGTTAGTCAGCTGTGTCATGCTGGGTGAGTGAGATCCCCATAACCTTGAAATAAAACAGGAATGAGGGTCTTGGTAAGAATTAATTGCACCTCTCAGTAATTCGGTAATTTGATTTGTTATTGCATTTCTTATTCAAAATTTTGCCTCAGGTATAATTGCATATAATTCACAAGTATGGTGTCCAGTAAGGCCAGATTTAAAAATCATGGGCCCGTGTCCCCCCACTCCCCCAGCACAAGCTATAATTGTCTAGTGCAGTGTTTTCCAACCCGATCCTCGGGGACCCACAGTTTTTCTCCCTCCCAGCTGGATCCCCAAGAACCCGGTTAGAAAACACTGGTCTAGTGTGCACACGCCGTAAGGGAGCTTCACACACACACACACACACACACTTTAAAGCAACTATTACCACTTGTCACCTTGCGGCAAGGTGCGGCAATGGACAGCTATAGAGAGAGCAGGGTGCATATGCAGAGTCCAATGGAGCTTTACTGATGACACACAAGGCAGAAATAAGCAAATTGGGGACCACAGACCCCACCAAATCCCACACCCCTATCCCTAAGCCTAACTACAATTACAAACAACAAATGCTCTACCTGCTATCCTGGCCCTAAGACCTAACATATAAAGGGCAAGACACAGGTGGGCCAGGACCAGCATCAACCTCAGGACTGGAGATAAGGACTGGGCCACTAGTGACATCAGAACTGAAGTTGGAGTCAACAGGATGCATATGCCGTGTCCAAGGGGCTTTTATTGATGACATCTAAGATACATGCAATTGAGGGAACACAGAGACCACCAACACCGACACCTACATCCCTAATCCTAACCACGACTATACACAACAAATGCTCAACTTGGCAACCCAGGTATAAGAACCTATAAAGAAAGGGTAAGACACAAATGTAACACATAAGGGCAATCAGGGTAGGACAAAGGTGGATAGTTCAGGTCCAGAAAGTAAAAATCCAGGCCAAGATTTTGTATCAACCAATTGAGTACTCTGTGATTGACTCTTTATATTCAACTGGCTGGTTAAAACAAAAGCTTGGTCTGGATTTTTACTTTCTTGACCTGAACTGTCCACCCCTGGGGAATGATATCTGGCAATGAAGAGACCACACATTGGTAATGCACTAGGCAGGCCTTATATCATTTGCTACTTTATAAATTCATGGCTATTTTAATTCTATTGGCTTTGCCATTAAAATATACTAAGTATATTGGCATAAGTACAATTAATCATGGCGGAAGGATAATAAGGTAATCGCTTAAGTAATGTATGTCTTGTAGTAGTGTTGTAGTACTCAAGACCACTTTTTTGTGATCTTGGTCTCATCTCGGAATCCACTTTATTTTGAATTGATCTTGTCTCAGCTTCGGACATTGAGGACTAAAGATTTTATTTCAAGGCCAGTCATGACCACCCATCAAAACGCCTCAATATTTATCACAATATCTTAATGTTCATCAGTTTAACCCTTACAAATGCAAAATGCATTGATTTTCGCACCAATTAATCTCAGGTTCATAACTTTGGATAGATATAATGCACAGACATGAATCACATATCTTTGCAATCAAGAGAAGTTACTGGATCCGGACGTCTAAGTTACAGCATTGTGCCCTAAAGTATTCCAGAATAATCTTGTATTTAATGAAGAAGCACTGAAGTACCTTCACTAAAGTATATCGGTCATTCCAACTTTCAGCACGCTGAGCCAAAAACATGCACCTGTGTTTATGCTCTCTTGTCAGTCACATGCCCCATGGTCTTGCCTGTCAAGCGTTTTCAAGTATATTTTTTGGTCTTTATAAAAACCTATCTTCAAATGGTTTAAAATCAGTTACAATCAAAGTGACCAAACAAAATCAGCCAATAATGAAAATATATAGATTCTGGAAATGGACTTATTATAGAATGAAAAGCACATGGCACAAGGCAGCCTACACCCTGCTTGAGATGCAGTCCATTGGAGAACACATGCGCAACAATACACTATGGGCACTTGGCCTAACTGCAAATTTTTGAACTGTAGTAGGAAACTGGAGTACCTGGATGAAACCGACAAGACATGGAAAAAATGTGCAAACTCCACAGACTCAGGGCATAAGCATGATTTGAACCTCCTATTTCTGGAGGTCTGAGGCAACAGTGCTATCAACTGAGCCACTGTGCTGCCCTATACTGTTTACTTGTATGGAAACATTATTTGAAATTCTCCACTTGAAGGGTTGTACTCGGGGGTAATTACTTTGCTTTAATGGATGGTTCTACAGTGAAGCAGACCACTGCATGCCTCAGCAGATAGAAATAAAATGTGCTTCCCTGTATGCCTGTAAATTTTACCCTCAGGGTGTCTGCAGAATAGAGAAATTACAAAATATTGCTGTTTGCCACATTGCAACAAAATAATTATAAAACCATCACTTGTTCCAATACCGTTTTCACTAATTACAAGGCAGCTTAATAGTAGGTTAATTTATAGTTTAATGATAATTTGAATTTCAGTTTATTTGATGACAACAATGAACTTACCAATCTGTTTTTTTAAGAAGCTAAACCCTCTAAAGCAATAGCTAATAGTGTTGAATTTTTGCTATTCTGTCTTGATGGTATGGTGTTCGCAGTACCAACCTGCAATTGCAGTGCAGTGATTGCAGTGTCATCGGTCAATTATGTTAATAATTCTCCCCACCTACCGCTGTTCTATTTAAGTCCCCTGTCTCCATTTCCCAACTGCTGAATTTTGAGCAAATCTCTGTTAAGGGAAACTTGTTTAGCTGAAACTGTACTTCATCTAGTTGTTGCATTGGGTTTCTGTGCAATCCTGCAGTTCTGAGTCTGGAATTCCAGCCCATTTGCAATTTGTTGCTATTTTATAAAACAAATCATAATCTACATATTTTTAGTTAACATATTTAATTATCATTAAATACAACCCCGTGGATGCTTTGAAAAAGCATGAAACACTAAATGCAGATGCACTGCAAATGTGCAAGCAATTGTTTATTGAAACATTTTCAAAATAATTCAAGATGAGGGTGTGATGCCCGGCCTGTCCGCTCCTTGTGTGTGCCACGCCCCCTGACCACCCAAGTGTTCTTTCCCGATCGTTGCCACCTGTGTCTGATTACGCGATCACCCGCTTCTCGAGCGAACGTGACAGAATGACAGACCTTAAGAAGAAGAGGAAGCGAAGGAGGAAGACGGTTCGAGAGGAGTCGCTTTGTCTGGGTGCCTGCTCACTCTCCAGCTCTTGGCTCCCCTCTGAGGGTGAAGAGGAGGAGCACGTCCAAAGCCCAGAGCTGGAACCACTCCATCTGGGAGCCTGTTCCCTGGCTAGACTCTGGGCAGACAGTGATGACGAGGAGGAGAGGCTAGTTTTAATCTCGGACCTCAAACCCTTGTCCCCAGACCAGATACCGCCCCTTGAGCAGTACTGTTCCGGCTGGAGAGACTGAGCAATTGGGGAGGAGTGCGAGCGGTAAGAGACTCGATCCCACGTGTGCCCCGCCGCTCTAAGGGGGCCACGCTTGTCTCTCCCTTGCCAGACGTGCCAGTCCCACCTTTGGAGGCAGTTACCTCTAAGGTGCTCCCCTCGCCTCTGTCACAAGACAGTGATCGGCTGGCTATTCAAGATGGCGCCACGAGAGTGGCAGCTAGTTACAGCAGCTCTGACCACCTTCTATGCTTTTAACCTATCTTATCTATTTTCCTTGTTTTTTTCACCTTTTCTTTCAACTAATCACAAGTATGCTAGTCAAAGGCAACTTGTGAACTTACTTTTTTGTTTTTTAATCATTTACGGACTGTTTTACCCGGTACACGGAGATTCTTCAAGCAGCGGCTTCATTGTTTACACCCGGGATCAGCTGTTAGCGCTTCGTAACCAGCCGATACACCCCAGGGAAAGACCAGAGATCCCCAGGGAGCTGCGGCGGAGGAGACGGGGCTGCAGAGCTGGAGTTAAATGTCGAGAGCGGAAGAGAAGGTACAAACCATCTGTACCCTCGATCATTATGGGGAATGTTAGATCTCTCCCTAATAAGATCGATGAGTTAACGGCGCTGACAAGACTTCAGAGAGAGTACCGGGAGGTGAGCATGATGTGCTATACAGAATCTTGGCTGACACACCTCACTCCAGACTCACACGTAACTGTACCGGGATTCCACCTGGTGAGAACGGACCGAGATGGAAAGGAGACCGGCAAGAAGAAAGGTGGGGGGATTGTGATGTATGCGAACGAGAGATGGTGTAAACCGGGGCACATCAGTGTTAAGGAGCAATGCTGTACACGGGATGTGGAGCTATTGGCGGTCAGCATCAGACCATATTACCTGCCGCGGGAATTCACGCAAGTCATCGCGATAACTGTTTACATTCCGCCGACGGCAGATGCGGCAGCAGCATGTGAGACAATTCACACAGTGGTGTCCCAGCTACAGACATCACACCCCCAAGCCTTCTTTTTCATCTCTGGGGATTTTAATCATGTTTCCTTGTCCTCAACTCTCCCTACTTTCACCCAGTATGTGGACTGCTGCACCAGGGAACACAAAACACTGGACTTACTGTATGCAAATACTAAGGACGCTTACAGAGCATCAACCCTCCCCCCACTGGGTCGTTCAGATCACAGCCTGGTCCATTTGGTTCCCTCATACATACCTTTAGTATGCAAACGACCCCCCACTACAAGGTATGTGAGAGAATGGTCTGAAGAGGCGAGTCTGGCACTGAAAGACTGCTTCCAAACCACAGACTGGGAGGTGCTATGCAGCCCACACGGGGAGGACATTGACAGTCTGACGGCCTGCATAACAGATTATATCACCTTCTGCATGGATAACACTGTACCGACTAGGAAAGTACGGTGTTACTCCAACAACAAACCATGGCTGACTCCAGACCTGAGGACTCTGCTGGAGCAAAAAAGGAGGGCTTTCAGATCCGGAGATCGAGAGGAAATTAGGAGAGTCCAGAAGGAGCTAAGGAGAGAGATAAGGCGGGGAAAGAACAGATACAAGAGGAAGCTGGAGGAGCAGCTCCAGCAGAGCAACACAAGAGGGGTGTGGAAGGGACTTAATATCATCACCGGACGGAGCAAGGCGAGTGGAGGGGATCCGGAGTCTGGCGACCAGGATTGGGCTAATAGATTGAACCAGTTCTTTAACAGGTTTGACTCAGTAGCCCAACCCCCCCCTATCCACCAGAGCTCATCACACCTCCTTCACACCTCCCTGCAACCCCCCACAGTAGTCACAGCACCGGGGATACTGGCGGCACCCCATCTGCCCCCTTTGTCCCCCAACGGCCTTACTGCCCCTCCCCCCCATGCCGTTCAGCAGGAGTCACCCACCCACAACCTACACTGTGGCCTCTCCATCACAACTGACCAGGTGCGGAGTCAGCTGATGAAGATGAAAACCAGGAAGGCCGCAGGTCCAGATGGAATCAGCTCCAGACTGTTGAGGGACTGCGCAGGTCAACTGTGCCAGGTCATCACATACATCTTTAACCTCAGTCTCAGTCTGGAGAGGGTCCCCGTTCTGTGGAAGACGTCCTGCGTGGTGCCGGTCCCAAAGACAACGCACCCCAAGGAGCTGAACCACTTCAGACCTGTTGCCCTGACTTCACACCTGATGAAGACCATGGAGAGGATTGTACTTCACCACCTTCGCCCGCTAGTCAGGAGGGATCTGGACCCGCTGCAATTTGCCTACCAGCCGAACATCGGGGTGGATGACGCTGTCATCTACCTGCTGCATCGGGCCTTCTCTCACCTAGAGACGGCTAGGAGCACTGTGAGAGTCATGTTCTTTGACTTCTCAAGTGCCTTCAATACAATCCGGCCCTCAGTGCTGAGGGGGAAGTTAGAGGGAGCGGGAGTGGACCATCAGTTGTCTGCGTGGATTACGGACTACCTCACCAGGAGACCCCAGTATGTGAGACTCCGGGACTGTGTGTCTGAGGTGGTAGTCTGTAGCACGGGGGCCCCACAAGGAACAGTACTCGCCCCTTTTCTCTTCACCCTATACACTGCGGACTTCAATTACAACACGGACACTTGCCATCTACAGAAGTTTTCAGACGACACTGCCATTGTTGGTCGGGTGTCAGAGGGGAACGAGCTGGAATACAGGGGGGTCATCGATCGCTTTGTCAGCTGGTGTGAACTGAACCATCTTCATATTAATGCCAGCAAGACGAAGGAACTGGTGATTGACTTCAGCAAGAAGTCTTCTCCTACTACACCGGTGAACATCCAGGGTCTGGACATTGAAACGGTGAAGGAGTACAAATTCCTGGGTGTTCACCTAAACAACAAACTGGACTGGTCTACAAACACTGAGGCAGTTTACAAAAAGGGTCTAAGTCGTCTTCACCTGCTTAGGCGGCTAAGATCCTTTGGGGTGAACAGGACTCTCTTAAGGTCCTTCTATGACACTGTGGTAGCATCTGCTATCTTTTATGCTGTGGTCTGCTGGTGTGGTGGAATTGCAGAGAGGAACAGGGGGAAATTGGACAAACTGGTGAAGAGGGCCAGCTCTGTCCTGGGCTGCCCACTGAAATCCATTGAGCAGGTTGGGGATGAGAGGATGCGGTCTAAGCTAACATCCATTATGGACAACACCTCCCACCCCCTGCATGAGACTGTACGAGCTCTGAGCAGCTCATTCAGCAATAGACTTCTACACCCACAGTGTAGGAAGGAGCGCTACCGCAGGTCATTCTTACCAGCGGCTGTCAGACATTATAACAGTTTAGCGTGAGTATTTTTTTACTCATATATGTTTAACTGACATATCACATGCCGTAACCAGGATCATTCACACCCCACCCCACCCCCGCACTTGTGTACATATCTCTGTACATTTTGTACATATCTCTGTACATCTTTATTTATTTCCAAAACTTTTGTACATTTGTATTTATATCTTTGTGTATCTACCTGCTCCTATTGTTCTATATTACGTTTTTGTGCAAGAGCTCTGTAACACCTAAATTTCTCATTCGTGGGATAATAAAGGTTTATTCTATTCTATTCTATTCTAATCAGTTCTTCGCCCTCCAGGGTCTGTACTGGAGGGTAATAGAGAACTACGCGACTCCCGAGGACCCAGAGGCAGAGCAACTCTGGATCCAGCTCCAAAAGGGCTTTGAAACATTTACCCCCGCCTCGGAGGCAACAGCCCTCAACGCCCTCGTGCAGGGTCTACAGAGGCTTCTCCTGCTCCGGAGAATGGGGAATCCCGCACTGGAGCAGCCGTCAAAGCCCGCGGATCCAGCGCTGGAGCTGCCCCCTCTGCCGGTGGACCCCGCTTCCGGGCGACCGCCACCGCCGCCTGCACTGCCAGCGGCGCCGCCTCCTTTGCTATCTGCGCAGTCAGAGCAGTCCCCTCAACTGCCCGAGAGGCCTGCGCAGTTTCCTCAGCCTGCGGCTACATCGCCTGCGCAGCCGCCACGGCCATCGACTCCAGCGGTCGAGCAACTGCAAGTGCCTGCAGCTCCCGCTGTTGAGTCGTCCCGTCAGCCTGCAGCTCCCACGCAGGCGTTCCCTCGGCTCGCGGACCCCACGCCGGAACGACCGCCCGCGCAGCCGCCTCCGGCACAGCCGCTGCCTCCCAAGCCGCCGCTGCCAGCACAGTCTGCGCAGCCGACGCCCCATCCTGCGCCGTCGTCGCAGCCGCCTACGCAGGTGCTTCCTCTGCCTGCTGCTGCGCCCGCACCTATACCCGAGGTGCTCCCCCAGCCTGCAGACGCTGCGCCCTTGCCTGAGGCGCCCCCGCCTCTAAAGACTGGGCCCCCTGGGGTCCTTGTTTTTGGACTCGCTCCTGCTCCTGACCCTCCTCCAATCCCTTCGATCCTCATCCCCGAGGAGGTCCCAGAGGACCCCACCGTAGCTCCTCCCTCTTCGGAGGTAGAGGAGCTGGAATGGGACCCCTTGGGGACCCTTCTAGTGACTCCTGTGCCTTCATCCCGGCAAACTCGACCCCGGAAGGGGGTCGTCATGTCTGTGTCCCAGAAAGGGAGGGGACACAGACGACGGACTGGGGTCCCGCCCGCCCTGCCCCCTGGCTCGCCCTCCCTCACCTGCGCTAGGGCTTGGTCTGCGCCTGCGGGTCCTCGCCCTCCGGGTCGGCGGTCACCTGCGTGCCACCCTCTGAAGCCTCGTCCCCCTGCCTCACTCCCTCCTCCGGCGTCTCGTCGGGCTCCTGCGGGCTCCCCAATGGCGGCTCCCTCTCCTAGTGTCACGCATGTCCCTCCTGTTTCTCCCTTCCTGATCTGTCTCTCCGCTTTCCCGGTCCTGTGTCACGTCTTGTCCTACGTCCTGTCTCTCGCCGTGTTTTGTTCTTCAGTCCTGTTCCCAGTCCTGTGTTAATCCCTGTTTTATTTTTCAGATCCTGTTTTTTCCCTCGTCCCGTCCTGCGCCCCTCCGAGGCATGCCCGGTGAAGCGTGCCTTTGGGGGGGGATTCTGTGATGCCCGGCTCGTCCGCTCCTCGTGTGTGCCACGCCCCCTGACTACCCACGTATTCTTTCCCGATCATTGCCACCTGTGTCTGATTACTTTGATTAGTCTTGTCCTGTTTTAAGTCCTGGTCTCCCCAGTTTCCCTTGTCTGTCATTGGTGATGTTCGTTGGTGTCAGATGTTTCCACGTTCCCGTCATCCGAATAAACCCCTGTTTTCCCTACTTCTGCCTGATCGCCTGCTTCCCTGCTCGTCGTCCTGTCCGTGCGCCTCACCCGCTAACGCCCAGCATGACAGAGGGAAAATATTTTACTAATTTTAATGTGCTTGCCCTAAAATATAGTGTACTAAGAAAAACATAAGCTGAATAAAATAATATAAACAAAAAGTTAAATGTTACTCAGATTGTCCTGTTTGATTTTAATGACACTTAAATGTTTATTGTCTGTGTAAGACCAAGGCTTTGGTACAATATATTTCTAATTAAATGCACAGAAACAAGGTCTGCTCTGCAGTAAAGTATAATTGTCACATGCTGCTTCTCCGATACTCCTATGTGCCACGCCCCCTTATTAATCTTGTGTGAAATCCCGATGGTTACAGCTAATCTCGTGTTATTTCCGATTAGTCCTTTGTATTTCAGTCCACATTCAATTAGTTTCCCCAGTCCTGTGATTGACGTCTCAACCATCTTGTACCTTGTCTCACTGTTTTCCCTCAATAAATCCCGTTTCCTGATTCTCAGTATCCCTGATCCCCACTTCCTGATCACCTGTTGGTCATGACAGAATGATAGGACTCAACAAGAAGACGCCTCAGCTGACCGAGGCTGATTACCTCTGTCCCGTGAATGAGGCAATTTATTGGCTACAACAGCACAAGGTCCAGGAGGACCCCGTGGCTCGCGCCCTGGCAGCACACACGGGGGATATCCTGTGGAGAATTTCCCCATCAAAAGACGCGTTACTCACTGAAGAGATGCGTCTGAACCTACAGCAGCTCAGGAATGGCGTAGCAGAGGCGATGATGCGGCGGGTGGCCCTAGATCAGTGATTTTCAACCACTGTGTCGCGGCACGCTAGTGTGCCGTGAGAGATTGTAAGGTGTACTGTGGGAAATTATCCATTTTCACTTAATTGGTCTAAAAAAACTTTTTTGATAATTTATTATTATTTGCAAATGATATGCCATTGTCGAGTGTCTGTGCTGTAATAGTTATGTATTCTAAACAAAGCTATTTCAACATTAGTGATATCCCGCTATATCGCAGATTTTCCCCCAACGTGTCACAGTTCTCTGTGTATTGCGCACTTTGATTGTGATCTGATTGTTATAGTTTTCTTTTAAGCCCTACGATGGCTCCCAAGCATCCTGCATCTTCTAAGCCTTCTGGTAGTAGTGAGCCTAAGCGCCAGAGGAAGACCTTGACCATTCAGGAGAAGGTAAAACTCTTGGATATGCTTCAGGAAGGAAAGCGTTACGTGGATGTTGCTCGCCATTATCAGAGAGAGGTTATCTGGTACCTTAGGCGGAGCTTAGTAGCTCCCCCATTACGTCATTACCGATGACCCCCTTCCGAACTTGTATTAAAACAATGGTTATATTTGTTAATGTGATATTTCGAGGGTTTATAATTTATGCTGTAGTAGTGTTCACGGCTGTGCAGCACTTTTAATGTTTTTAATTTAAAACACATTAACTTTTTAAAGAAAGAAAAGCCAGAGCAGGCCAAATTTTTAAACATGCCTGAACGAAATACTGTCAAAGGAGCAAATGCTGAGTTTAAACAAGCACAAATATTTTAACACAAGTTTTAAAAAACAAGGAAAAAGCCGTTATCAGTTTAACAGTTCATTTCAATGTAAATAGAAAAAGTATTTCACCAAACGTGAAGATCCAGCGATCACGGCTCTGGGTTCCGTCGATGCCGCACAAACATCGGGGTCAAGTCAGCCATTATTCCAAAATGGAGTGATCCCACCGTGCGTCCTCTGTCTTCGAAATACGTGCAAGAAATGATTTTCGGGGCGGCCACACTTGCGCATGTGCACTGAGAACATGCCCACTCACACAGACACACATTTCAAAATGGCGGCCTGTTATTTCAAATAAGACCCTTTAACCATAGTGTTTTTAAAGTAATTAAACCCTTTTTGGCCAATGTGTTATTTCAAATAAAACGCCCTAAGCATTTTGATAACAAGAATCAAGGAATAACGCGCGTGGCCAGTTCTTGTTAAAATGAGCATACGGCATTAACCCAAAAGCAGTGCCATTAATGTTTTAAACTAAAAATAATTCTCTTTAACATAAATGCTCTGTTTAATGCAATGGATGTAAATAAACTAGACAATATGTTTTAGGGAATTAATTTATGTGTTTTACATGAATTTAGAAACATGGGATGGTACGGTCTCAACACATACCGCTAGATGGGGTTGGCTACTCTTTTTTGTTAATGGGGTTTGTGGGGGGTGTTCACAGCAGGGGTGCCGCGGACACCTGTTAGCGGCAACTCCAAATATGGTGCGAGGTACCCCGTTCCCAAGCAATGGGTTGCATGAAGCTGACGTCATTGTCCAAGGTACGCATAAATGAAAACGAGGCGGCGGCCATTTTACTGCGGTACGAGTGACAACAGCAACAAGAACACCCCGAATCTAAGTTTCTTTTGTATACCTTTGGATCGAACAAATAAAGGCAAAGAGACCGAAAAGCTATCAGAAAGGCGACAGAAAACTTGGCTAAGATCCATCGATCGAAAGAACTTGAACGATGATACCGTCAAGAAGTGGCATGTTCCATGAGACAGAGATGGGTTCCATGGGGCAAAGATGGGCAGTATTTTAGTTAAATGCATTTAAAATACGTATTAATTTACTTTTGAGCATTTTGTAATTTGTATTTTGCTGGATGGAAAAAAATCATATGTAGGCTAATTTGTAACAAAATACACTCACCAGCCACTTTATTAGGTACACGTTGCTAGTACCGGGTTGGACCCCCTTTTGCCTTTCAGAACTGCCTTAATCCTTCATGGCATAGATTCAACAAGGTACTGGAAACATTCCCCAGAGATATTGGTCCATATTGACATGATAGCATCACGCTGTTGCTGCAGATTTGTCGGCTGCACATCCACAATGCGAATCTCCCGTTTCCACCACATCCCAAAGGTGCTCTATTGGATTGAGATCTGGTGACTGTGGAGGCCATTTGAGTGCAGTGAACTCATTGTCATGTTCAAGAAACCAGTCTGAGATGATTCTAGCTTTATGACATGGTGCATTATCCTGCTGGAAGTAGCCATCAGAAGATGGGTACACTGTGGTCATAAAGGGATGGACATGGTCAGCAACAATACTCAGGTAGGCTGTGGCATTGCAACGATGATCAATTAGTACTAAGGGGCCCAAAGTGTGCCAAGAAAATGTCCCCCACACCATTACACCACCACCAGCAGCCTGAACCGTTGATACAAGGCAGGATGGATCCATGCTTTCATGTTGTTGACGCCAAATTCTGACCCTACCATCCAAATCTCGCAGCAGAAATCGAGACTCATCAGACCAGGCAACATTTTTCCAATCTTCTATTGTTCAATTTCAGTGAGCCTGTGCGAATTGTAGCCTCAGTTTCCTGTTCTTTGCTGACAGGAGTGGTACCCGGTGTGGTCTTCTGCTGCTGTAGCCCATCTACCTTAAGGTTCGACGTGTTGTGCATTTGGAGATGCTCTTCTGCATACCTTGGTTGTAACGAGTGGTTATTTCAGTTACTGTTGCATTTCTATAAGCTCGAACTACTCTGGCCATTCTCCTCTGACCTCTGGCATCAACAAGGCATTTTCGCCCACAGAACTGCCACTCACTGGATGTTTTCCCTTTTTTGGACCATTCTCTGTAAACCCTAGAGATGGTTGTGCGTGACAAGCCCAGAAGATCAGCAGTTTCTGCAATACTCAGACCAGCCCGTCTGGCATCAACAACCATGCCACGTTCAAAGTCACTTAAATCACCTTTCTTCCCCATTCTGAAGCTCGGTTTGAACTGCAGCAATTCGTCTTGACCATGTCAACATGCCTAAATGTACTGAGTTGCCACCATGTGATTGGCTGATTAGTAATTTGTGTCAACGAGCAGTTGGACAGGTGTGCCTAATAAAGTGGCAGGTGAGTGTAGATTGAGAGATTGTATTCTGTGTATTTAAAATATTAAAAATACTTAATAAAATGCCATTTTAAGAACATTCATAGCTAGGCTTACAGACTTTTAAATACAGCCTATCACCATCCTTGGCATTATTCCAAGGAAAGAAGCTGTTTTGGTGATCGGCGCAAATTAGCTATTAGTATACAGTGAAATATATATAGGGCATATATTGCTGACTGAATGTCAGTATAGGACGATTAGCAAACAGCAGTGCTGTGCTCCAGAACTTGCTAATTATTGCCTCTACTAGCCTTGTAGACCCAATTCCTACAAAATTCTTCAAGGAATTTGCACCACAAATTAGCACTACCGTGTTAAATGTATTAAACTCTTCTCTTAGGCTTGGATATGTTCCGAAACCATTTAAAGTGGCTGTTATTAGACCCGTCCTAAAGAAACCAAATCTTGAACCCAGTGTTTTAGGAAACTGCAGTATAGACCTATCTCAAATCTTGCTTTCATTTCAAAGATCATGGAAAAGGTTATAGTTTGTCAGTTGTCCTCTTTCCTACAAAAAAATAATGCCAATGAATTATATCAGTCTGGCTTTAGACCAAACCATAGCACAGAAACTGCTCTAGTCAAAGTAATGAATGATTTACTTGTGGCTTCTGACTGTGGCTGTGTATCTCTGTTGGTATTGTTAGATTTAACTGCAGCGTTCGATACTGTGGACCATGATATCCTCTTGGATCGGTTAGAAGGTGTAGTTGCCATTATGGGGACAGCACTTTCTTTGTTCCGCTCATATTTAACTGATCACTATCAGTATGCCCATGTGAACAATGAATCATCCAAGGCCACAAAAGTTGAATATGGTGTCCCACAGGGATCAGTCCTGGGCCCGCTACTGTTTACCCTATACATGCTACCTCTTGGTAACATTATTAGAAATTATGGTGTTGGGTTTCATTGTTATGCAGATGATACACAGTTGTACATATCTGTTAACCCTGATGATACATCACTGCTATCTCGGTTAGAAGACTGTCTATTAGATATCCGGTGCTGGATGGCAAAAAATTTCCTTATGTTAAACACAGAAAAAACATAAGTTCTGGTAATTGGTCCGAAGGCTGCAAGACATAGGTTTCACCACCTCAACATTGGTAGCCTTCCTACACAACCTAACACGGTGGTTAGAAATCTTGGTGTTCTTGTTGATTCAGATCTATGCTTTGATGCTCACATTAGAAGTATTACTAGAACTGCGTTTTATCATCTACGGAACATAGCCAAGCTTCGTAAGATGCTCTCACTTCATAATGCAGAAAAATGATTACATGCCTTTGTAAGTTCCAGACTGGATTACTGTAATGCCCTCCTATTGGTTTGCCCATCTGGAACTTCAGTCGGTACAGAATGTTGCAGCCAGAGTTCTAACAAACACTAAAAAATTTGATTGTATTACACCGGTCTTATCCTCTCTTCATTGGCTGCCAGTTAAGTCTCGAATTGACTATAAAATACTGCTATTAACCTATAAAACACTGAATGGCCTTGCACCAGAATATCACCAGAATAGTGATCTGCTGACCACATATAACCCTCCACACTTGCTTCGCTCTCAAGCCATGGGATATCTGTTAGTGCCTAAGGTAGAAAGAGCTATGGCAGGCTGCAAAGCTTTCTCCTACAGAGCTCCTCAGCTGTGGAATGGTCTTCCACCGGATGTGCGGGTTTCAGACTCAATCTCAAAATTCAAGTCTAGACTAAAAACACACCTGTTTAGTTTAGCGTATAGGGACACTAGTTCTAGCTCTAGCTAACTCCTCACTCCCAGTCAGACCTATAGTGTGAGGTGTAGAGCTGGGTGGGGATCGGTGCCATTGGCTTTGGATAAACTGAACTGTCAGTGCTGTCACTCTAGCTTCACAATCCCTTGTGGAATTGGAGTGCTGACATTTCAGGGACTCCCCATGCCTGCATTCCCACTTGCCTCTCCCTCCTACTGATGCTGCCATAGCCATATCTGCCGGAGCTTGCACATTGCACTTCATATTGCACTCACCTAGCTGTTAGCACTGTCTATAGCCTCCTCTACTTTGACTAATTGTACATTTCATTTCCCATACTCCTCCTGGGGGGTGATGCCTGGAGACCTGATGTCCAGCACACCCTGCTACATGTGACGTCGCCATCACCAGTGACGTCCCTGCATTCAGCTCGCCGTTCTACCTATGTTATCTTCCATGTATGACCCGCTACCTTACCTCTAGTTGCCTGGCGATTGGAAGAAGACTCGGCACTGGCTTGTCATCCTCCCTGAGTTATTTCTCAAATCTTATGATTGGGACAGTACATAGTAAGCAATGTTGGCAGTTTGTTTTGATCCCAGATATCTGATCACCAAAGTGTTGGGTACATGAAGATGACTAAATAGTGTAGTTGCAACATTCAATTGGATAAATAAATAAGAAAACCCTAACTCATGTCACTATTTCTGGGCTTCTTTCATTGAATATGTAGCAACTGTCATGCAAATGCATGAGCCATTCACACCTGACCACATCCCCCCCCCCCGCCTTTATGGCGCTGATGGGGATATATCTGGATCACGTTTCACCATTGAATTGTTCATCAAATTACCATGCGAATGTGATTTGAATACATGGAAACGCAGTTATTTAGAATGCGAATAGCGATCTTCAGGTGAGGGCGGCACTATATGCCCCGATGCAGATAAAACAAAGAAAGGTGATGTGGTTTACTTTTTTGCCGATTTAACCTAATTTTAAAAACATTAATATCGACAATTGATATTTTGAAAAGAAGACAGATTATGGATTTACTCAGTGTTTTTTTCATGTTTCTACAATAAGATTTCTGTGCGTTATGAACTGAAATATACGAAAAAGATACGCGGTATTGCCGGCGATGCCGTCAACTCCAGAGGGTTAAACAACCTTTGGGGAAAGTTTAGCTAGCTAAACTTAGCAGACAAGCACGACGCTCATCAAAGTTCCCGATGAGTTTCTCATGTTAATTTTTTCAAAGCTGGTCAATGTGCCTCACTTTTCCTTTCTGAATGATTATGTGGCAATGGTCCAATGGTGTAACATAAAGGGTGACCCTAGCATGCCACGACACGTGAATGCATTTATTTTTGTATTGTTGAAACACTTGCTGACTGTCTTATTTTTCAAAAAGAAACCCCTTTTATCCCACACAATCTACAGTGTCTACAGTGTATGCGAGACTTGAGCTGTACAATGTCATGGATCCCTTGGAGCGGTGCACGCTGTATCATGATACAGGTCATTTTTATCATCAGGCCGCCTTAGATGCCACCTTTGGGGGACTTCCTCGGGGAGCCTACAAGCGAGCTGGACCCAGATGACCACATTGTGGAATTTGTCTCAGGGGGACCCAAAACTTACAGTACAGGTACAGAACAGCAAAGGGCAAAATAAGCATGAAAGTGAAGGGAATCACACTGCATAACACCAGTTCAAAAATGGTTAACATCGCATCCCTTAGTTCACGACTTTGTGAGTAACCCACGTGATCCCCCTAGAGAGATCAGGACATCTACGCAGCAGATTGTGTGGGATAAAAGGGGCTTCTTTTTGAACAATAAGACAGTCTGCAAGTGTTTCAAGGTTGTGGCAGCAGCAGCTACAGCCTGATTACATGACATTACCTTATGGATTCTAGTCACAGGTTCGACAATAGACTTCAGCATCCATTCTCATGTACTATATCGGGCCCATTATATCCATTGATGCCCATTATAAGGAAAAGGCTTAATGTAACTTAATGTACCAAAAAAAACACCAATAATCAACCTTATTTCTCACACACATATCTCTTCATAAAGACTTTCACCTGACAAAAAAATCAAAACTGAAATGGCAGGAATATGGAGTTTATCTTTCGTTAAACGTCTTCCCTTAGTCTTTATGCGGATGACGTATTACTTTTTCTTCAAAATACACAGTGCTCTCTCTCTGAGGCTATAAGACTCATAGATAAGTGCTATTAATTGGAACAAGTCAACTATTCTTCCAATATCTTGTGACTTCCAGTCCAATTCTACTATCCCACTTCAATCTGGGGACATTAGATACCTTGGTATTCACATTTCTGCTAAGCTGTTAGATCTGGCACAATTAAATCACAGTCCTCTGCTTAAAAAGATAGAAGATGACCTGGCACAGTGGAATAATCTGCCCACGTCACTTATGGGAAGAGTAACAACAATCAAAATGATGATTTTGCCAAAAATTAACTACATTTTCTCAATGGTTCCGAGTGAACCTCTGGCTCAAGTCACTGGACTCCTTAATTTTAAAATATTTATGGAAATCCAAGCCTACAAATAAGTTTAAAAACTTTACAGAAACCCAAAAACTGTGGTGGTATGGAGCTTCCTAATTTGTACAACTACATTCTTGCCGATAGATTGATATATGTTTCTAGCCATTAACAAAAAAGAATTGACAACCCCATCTAATGGTATATGAGGAGAAGACTCAACTTGAGTTGCTTTTGTTCGGTATCAGTCCAAAAGTAAATTCAGTTATTGGTGGAAATGAATCGGCCTATTGATGAAGGCATTCAGGAAAAGGAGTCTTGGGTGGTTTGCTCCGTTGCAGCTCAAAGGTTGTAGCCTGTGTCGGTGCAGGCCGTGAAGGGTGGCACAGTAGGGTGGCTTCAGGGGATGTCGGTCTGGGTGATGCTGTCTGTTCGCTAGCCATTGCTCGCTGGGGAGCCAGCATTCAAGACGAGATACACCTCCCCAAGAGTGATGGGTATTAATATGTTTTCAACATGTTTTATGAAATCTGCAAAACTTTGTCGGTTACCTTACATAGTGAAATCTTGAAGCAAAAGTTATTTTACACAATGTCTCTCGTACCCTTAATAAGTGCCTGCTTGGTGCGGGTGATTGTGACATGTGTTTTTCCAGTCATTATTCTTTGGTTTGATGTTTGGTTTCGGGTAAACAGGCAATGATGGTTTATGACGCCCAGTTCACCCCCTTCCATTTGCACCAAATGGACAGTTGGTTAGGAATGGGGTACCTCGAACCATATTTGGAGTTTCTTCCAACAGGTGTCCGGGGCACCCCTGCTGTGAACACCCCCCACAAACGCCATTAACAAAAAACAGTTGACAGCCCCATCTACCGGTATGTGTTGAGACCATACCACCCCATGTTAAAACACATAAAATCATTCCCTAAAACGTATTGTATAGTTTAATTATTGTATTAAACAAAGCATTTATGTTAAAGAGAATTATGTCTAGTTTAAAACATTAATGGCACCGTTTTTGGGGTAATGCCGTATGCTAATTTTAACAAGGACTGGCCGCGTTATTCCTTGATTCTTGTTATTGAAATGCTTAGGGCGTTTTATTTGAAATAACACATTGGCCAAAAAGAGTTTAATTACTTTAAAAACGCTATGGTTAAAGGGCCTTATTTGAAATAAGAGGCTGCCATTTTGAAATGTGTGTCTGCGTGAGTGGGTGTGTTCACAGTGTGCATGCGCAAGTGTGGCTGCCCCAAAAATCATTTCTCGAGCATAGTTCGAAGACAGAGAACGCACGGTGAGATAGCTCCATTGCGGAATGATGGCTGTCTTGACCCCGCTGTTTGTGCGGCATCGACAGAACCCAGAGCCGTGATCAAAGGATCTTCACGTTTGGTGGAATACTTTTTCTATTTTCTATTCTACAGCCTGCCTCCCTCCCTCCACCACAACCCTAGCTAAAATGAAAATTAGTCATTTTAAAGCTTCTTTTAAAACAATGGTTACATTTGTTCATTTGATATTTCGAGGGTCTTTTTAACATTTTTTAAGCTAAAACACATTAACTTTTTAAAAAACGAAAAGTCAGAGCAGACGGAATTTAAACAAGTATAAACATGCCTTAAAGTCAAAAGAGCAAATGCCATGAAACCTTTTTAGTTTTATTTTATTGTTTTTGATGCTCAAAACATTTTGCCTTTTCTCTGCATTTGATTCAGGATAGACTGTTCAGGGAGGAGAGTGGCCAGTCTTGATGTGGATTGTGTCATCAAGGTGTGGTCATTCAGTCCCATAATGCAGATGAAGGTCACCACCATGTCCAAATCTCCCCTTCTGTCACTGGATTGGGGCTACAAAACCAGACAGACTGGTATGAGTGGCAAATGGCTTTTTGATACTGGAATTGGTAGTCATAAATTTATGGGTTAAGGGATTTCAAAACAATTGTTGAATTTGTAATATACTTCATATATCAGTGTGTTTCTGATTTTTAAATGAAAAGAAACAAATCAGGAATGTGGTGTTAGAGATGGACTTTAAATTAGAAATAGATTATTTTATACTATTACAAATAAGACAGATTAAGAAATAATTAATAGGAGTTAATGTGCTTTCTGCCAGGAAGGTTGCTGGCCGTGTGGTCCCCATACATTGGGCCTGCGGTTAAACAGTGTTATGAGGTGCGCGCTTGTGCGCATGTCCGGGGTTTTGCTGTGTGTGTATGTTTGTGTGTGCGTGCGCTCACATGAGCATGAACAAACATTTACTGTAAAAGCTTCTTTATTAAAAAAGCAAATGCTTTATTCTCTCAAAGTTTTTAAATTTGTTTTTGATGCTTGATGCTAAATGCTGCTTACTAATTTCTATCCGGCCCTACTCTCCAGAGTCAGCGGGACACGGCCGGGCTGTGACATCTGTTTTTCCAGTCATTATTCTTTGGTTTGATCTTTGGTTTTGGGTAAACAGACCGCATTGTTGCAAATGGTCAATAACCATTCCCCTTCACCCCCTTCCATTTGCACCAAATGGTCAATTGCTTGGGAACTGGCTGATTCGACTCATATTTCGAGTTTCCGCCAACAGCTGTGTATAATGCCCTGTGGAACCCCTGCTACAATGAGACAGTGCGGCATGCTGGGACATATGCAAATAGGCCAGACAGCGCTTGTCTCATCGATGCCACATTATGTTAAGACACAAAAATTCAACCCTAAAACTTATTGTCTAGTTTATTTACAGACATTGTATTAAACAATTTATTAAAACAGTACATTTATGTTAAAGATAATTATTTCTAGTTCAAAACATTAATAGATAACGACTATTTTCAGTACGACAGTGCTGCATGCTGAGAAATATGCAGATAGGTCAGACAGCGCTTGGCTCGCCGATGCCACATTGTGTCAAAACACATAAATTCAACCCTAAAACTTATTATGTAGTTTATTCACATACATTATATTGAATAGTGCATTAAAACACTTTACCTTAAAGAAAATTATTTCTAGTTTGAAACATTAGTGTCACCGCTTCTGGGTTAATGCCGTATGCGTATTTTAACAAGGATTGTCTGCGTTATTCCTTGATTCTTGTTGTTGAAATGCTTAGGGTGTTTTATTTTAAAAAATAAAGTTTCATTACTTTAAAAACGCTATGGTTAAAGGGTCTTATTTGAAATAACAGGGCCACATGTGTCCCTGTTGATGTCGCCATTTTGAAATGTGTGTCGGCGTGAGTGGCGTGTTCCCAGTATGCATGCGCTTATGTCCACCCCAGGTCTGCTTGAATGGGCATATTCCCACCGCGCATGTCCGACCCCCGAAAATAATTTGTCGCGCGTAGTCCGAAGGGGACGAAGACATACGGGACCATCGCTCCGTAGAGGAATAATGGCTGCCTTGACCCCGCTGTTTGTGTGGCATTTACGGATCCTAGAGCCGCGATCGCTGGATCTTCGCATTTGGTGAAAAACTTTTCCTATTTCAATTGAAATAAACTGTTAAACTGGTAACGGCTTTTGCATAGTTTTTTAAAACTTGTGTTAAAATATTTGTGGTTGTTTAAACTTAGCATATTATATATATATAATCTACTCCATTGAGAATTTATGGGGTATTATCAAGAGGAAAATGAGGTCCACCAGACCCAAAAACAAAGAAGAGCTGACAGCAAGTATCAAGGAAATCTGGGCTTCCATAACTTCCAGGCAGTGCCACAGGCTGATTGCCTCAATGTCACAGTGCATCGAGGCAGTGATTAAGGCAAAGGGATTCCCAACCAAGTGTTTAAGATTGACATATCATTTTGAAAGTACCATGTTTTGATTGATTTGATGTGATCCTAATTCCTTTTTTTTCTGCAAAAACTGAAAAGTAAATGGTGATGTTTTCACAGTATTCAAATTTTTTGAATTCCTGTTTTTGTGGGTTTTATGAGCTGGAAGCCCAAATTATATACAAATAAACAACTAAGTACTTGAAATCATTTAAATTGTGGACCCTGAATCTATAATCTATGAAAGTTTAACGTTTTGAATGGAATTATGGAAACAAATCAACTTTTCCATGATATTCTAATTTTTGGAAAGGGTCTTTATATCCAATTTTATTATATATAACAGCTCATAATATTTCGTTTAATATATATCATCATTCATTATATATATATATTCATAATATATATTTATATATATTCCTGACTGAGGAAATGTATTTTGCTTAGCAAATTTTTTATATTTTATCTTAACCATATTTGTTAAAGCTTTAATCCTCCTTTTTATAAAAGATCCACTATATCACACCATTAAAGTCACTGACATTCTGATAGCTGTCAAATCTGATTCCTAACCTTCATTTCACATTTTTGCTTAAATAATTTTGAATCATCACATGTGAGTTACAATGTTAAGGCTTAGTGATGGACATTTAATTTAGATATACCATATAAACCTACAATTGAAAGAGTAATATTAGTTTTAAATATTTGTGGTTATTGTATATATGCTGGATTTGGGTTATGAATATCCTTCTTGAAACAAATATACAATACATATTTATCAAATATATACTTTGGAAAAAAAACATTTTCTTTAAATATTTCTTTGATATGTTTTTCAGTTATACTTGTAGCAATAATGTGACAATTTTTTTCTTTGTGTTTTACCAACAATAACAATGAGCATGTGAGCAGTCTTGTTTCATTCAGACTTGACGCTTACCCATGTTCAGTGATCTGAAAAATATTATCAGAATGATGAAATCTTCAAAATTGTATTTTTTTCTTGAGCAAATCTATTCCATTTGTCATTTGAAATATCACAGAAACAGCTAAGAGCTAAAATACATTTTTCCTAAGAAACAGAATCACTGAAGGTAACTACAAAATGGCTTTCAACATTGTTTGCTTACACATCTACACCCTGTTCCAAATTATTATGCAAATTATATTTTTCTAATTTATCTAAATAAGTGATGTAAACAACAGTCAGAATAATTCTCATGTTATCAACAATTAAGAGTGCAATTCAAATTTTATTGAACAAATCTCCTAATGATTACACTTGCAATGAACTGTTCCAAATTATTATGCACAGTAAGCTTGCATAATAAAAAACTTATAAAGTGTTTGGACAGTTTCTGCTTGAATTTGTTTGCAAGATGTCAGAATAGCCTCCCAGAGCTGCTGTTTGGATGTAAACTGCCTCCGACCCTCATAGATCTTTTGCTTGAGGATGCTCCAAAGGTTCTAAATTGGATTGAGGTCAGGGGAGGATGGAGGCCACAGCATAACTTTCTCTCCTTTTATCCCCATAGCAGCCATTGATGCAGAGGTATTCTTTGCAGCATGGGATGGTGCATTGTCATGCATGGAGATGATTTTATTACGGACAGCATAGTTCTTCCTTCTGTACCAGGGAAGAAAGTGGTCAGTCAGAAACTCAACACACTTTGCCGAGGTCATCTTCACACCTTCAGGGACCCTAAAGGGGCCGACCAGCTCTCTTCCCATGATTCTGACCCAAAACATGACTCCACCACCTCCTTGCTGATGTCGCAGCCTTGTTGGAACACAGTGGCCGTTCACCAACCATCCACTACTCCATCCATCAGGACCATCCAGGGTTGCACGGCACTCGTCAGTGAACAGGACTGTTTGAAAATTAGTCTTCATGTATTTCTTTGCCCACTGCAGCCATTTCTGCTTGTGAGCACTGGTTAGTGGTGGCCGAATAGAAGGTTTATGCACAGTTGCAAGACTCTGGAGGACTCTACACCTTGATGTCCGTGGGTCTCCAGAGGCACCAGCAGCTTCAAATATCTGTTTGCTGCTACATAATGGCATTTTAGCAGCTGCTCTCTTGATCCGATGCATGGATCTTGCAGAAATCTTCCTCAATTTGCCTTTATCTGCACGAACCCGTCTGTGCTCTGAATCACCCACAAATCTCTTGATAGTGCGATGATCACGCTTAAGTTTTCGTGAAATGTCTAATGTTTTCATACCTCGTCCAAGGCACTGATATATTTCACGTTTTTCAGCAGCGGAGAGATCCTTTTTCTTCCCCATATTGGTTGCTAACTGTGGTCTGCTTAATAATGTGGAACGTCCTTCTTAAGTAGTTTATCCTTTAATTGGGCACACCTGGTAAACTAATTGTCACAGGTGTCTAAAATTTCTTCCAGTGATCCAAAGAGCCCGGAAACACAATGCCATCCATGAGTTTAATTGAAAACCAAAAAATCTAATTTTTGTGACACTTAAATATAATTAGCATTATAATTTGGAGCAGGGTATAAACATCAATGGTGTTCTGTGGAACTATTTAATAGTATTTGATAATGTACAGCTTTCTATTTCATTTATATTAAACTGCTTTTTTCTGCTACATGTATGGATGTCTTTTCTGAAATCACAGCAAGAATGAGCATTGTTAACGCATGCACAGTTGTCTGGATTTCCTTTGCTAAACTGAATGACTATGATCAATCACTGGGCCAAGCAGGTCATTCACCTTCATCTGCAGTTAAGAAAGCTGAGCTGACAATGTGAAGAAAGCAGGGCAAGTCAGTAAGCAGAACTGGCTGCCCTGAGTCAGTAAAACTCTTTGCTCACCTGCAGAGGTGATAAAAAGTGATCATTTATCATCAAAACAATTCTGCTTCATTTTGTAGATGCAACTGGAGAGTGTGATTCATGAGTGAATGACGCTTGCAGAAAGACATGCATATGTGTGTGGAATGTATACAGATGCCTCTCATTTATAAGCCAGGTTTATTCACTGCAGAAATAACGTCCATCCATCTATCCATTTTCCAAACCGCATATATTCTTCTGGGTCGTGGGGGGTCCAGAGCCTATCCCGGAAGCAATGGACATGAGGCAGGGAACAACCCAGGACGGGGGGCCAGCGCATCACAGGGCACACTCACACACCATTCACTCACACATGCACTCCTATGGGCAATTTAGCAACTCCAATTAGCCTCAGCATGTCTTTGGACTGTGGGGGAAAACCGGAGTAAAGCAGAAAAAACATGTATTATGATAATACAGAATTAGGAAACAGGCCCAATGCACCCATACAGTAGTAGTATATTATACTGTCAGCTATTGCTGTAGTACTTGAGACCGGCCTTGGTCTCAAGACCACTTTTTTGCTGTCTTGGTCTTGTCTCTGACATAGATGACTCAGATATAGGTTTTATTTCAAGACCAGTCAAGAACAAGACCAATAATTTTCTTGAAATACTAAGTATTAAGTGATGTTAAAAAAGTGTAAAGAATGCTGAATAAATAAGTTTAATATAAATTCAGTTCAATTTTATTTATATAGCGCGTTTAACAACAGTCATTGTTGTAAGGACATAAAACTCATAGGTCCTGCAGGCCCCAACTCTGATCAGCCTGCATCAGTCTATTTCAGAGCTCCGTTGGCCCAGGCAAGACTGGACTCTACTCATCAGACCACCCCTTTTAAAGAAGGCAAAGGCCTGCCGGCTCCTGAGAGACTGGATAGGAATAACTGGAGCAACACAGAAAAAGCAAGACCTTTCACCCCCGGAGTGACCAGAGTTCCACAGTCGATTCACTGCAACAACAGCTGTCAGTCTCCATACACTGACACCTTTTCCACTATAAACAGGATAACTCACCACACATAGATGTTAGGGACAAATACACGCATGTTTGGTCTTGTTTGAATAGGCATGCGACGGCGAGTATTATACTCTCAGATTTAAGGCAGTATAGCTTTCCCTAAGAGAAATATAGAAACTTCGGCTAAACACACCAAAATGAGAGAGTAGTGAATAGAACAGAGTAGAATGGTAGAACAATGGAATTACGACCGCCCCCTAAAGTGATCTGATTGGTTGGGGACTTGAGAATCAAGGTCAGCAATGCCCCTAAAATTAACCATTGACAGAAATTGGTCAGTCTTCAGAGACATGCCATCACCTGGTTTGGATACTTAAGGAAGGGCCTCAGAAGAAGTCGGGGAGTCACTCTGTAATCAGAGCTCCCGCAGAGAACTGCGTGAAAGTCCATCTGTAGTCAGATACTTTCTGCAGAACTTTGGCCACTCTCAGCTGAGATATGTGATTGTTTAATATTGTATTTGTCCAAATGTATTTACAAGTATGTGGCCACATGTCAATAATTGTATATTGTAATATTTTTAATAAATGTTGTTTCGATTACGACCCAGTAGGATAAGCGGTTTGGAAAATGGATGGATGGATGGATGTTTCGATTACTTTATGACTGTCTGATTTGCTAACTTCTTTATAAACTTTCCAGATTGGACTTCTATCCTGATTATAACTAAAGTGGTAAATACTATCTTGCAGTCTCTGGGTTAAATCCCCTTTATCCGGGTCCCAAACTCGACTGCCCAAGTTAAGTTAGATGGATACCAAAACTACACCTCTGGAGTTCGCACAAGCTCAGTTACGGGCCGACGTAACCTCTGAGGTCAACACATGCTGATGAAAGGTACCGGTCTACCCTCTGAGGGGCATACACACTATGTTCCTAGGCACCGGGCATAGTCCCTGAGACGTTCACATGGTAAGATAACGGGTAGCATCGGCGGAGTCCCTGAGACGAGCCAAAAGTAAGCCTCATACAAACTACCGCTATGAAATGTGCACCTTCACTGCCACTGAGGTTGACACATGTTATGATATGGGCTGCCCCCGGCTGAGCCCCTGAGGTGGACGTATGTGTGGTTTGGGTAAACATCGGCTTAATCTCCGAGGCACCCACAAGCTCAGTAATTGGCAGACACTGAGCCTTTGGGAAATTATATAGGTTGAGGGACCCGAATAATCAGAGGCTGACATTCTCTTAAATGGTGGCGATTTCCGTACCTTTAAGACAAACCCTGTGGAACAAGCCCACGGATCGCCCTGTCGGCCGAGGCGAATCTGGCGGACTCCTTCGTCAGGGGTAAACTAGAGTTGGTAATCTAAAGGAGAGTCCCAAAGTAATCCGAACAACATAAACGTCATGACTACAATATACTGGAATAAGGTCTTTAATAAAATGGAGTCAGATATGTGAATAAAAGAATACTTTATATATTAAAAAGGGTAAATAATTTCCAGGAGCGCTCAGAAGGACCAACACGTATTCATAGCCTTCGGCTGCGCCATTGGATTCCGCCATTGGGCCAGTGGGCGGCTCCCTACATTGTCACAAAGCACTTTACATTTAACCGGCCTGAACCCCACCAAGCAAGCCTGAGGTGACACTGGCAAGGAAAAACTCCCTCTAACAGGAAGAAACCTTGGGAGGCTTCAGGGTGCCAAGAAAGTCCAGCAAGCACCAGGACCATTTCCTAATGTTCATTCAGCTACAGGATCAGGGTACCACCAGTGCATAGCTTGCTCAAGAATGGCAGCAGGCACACGTGGGTGCATCTGTACACACCGTGAGGCAAAGACTTTTGGAGCATGGCCTGGTGTCAAGAAGGGCAGCAAAGAAGCCACTTCTCTATAAGAAAAACATCAGGGACAGACTGATATTCTGCAAAAGGTTCATGCACTGGATTGCTGTTGCACAGGGAGAAAGTCATTTTCTCTGATGAATCCCCTTTTTGATTGTTTGGGGGACCCAGAAAAAGATTATCCGGAGAAGAAAAAGTGAGCGCTACCATTAGTCCTGTGTCATGCCAACAGTAAAGCATCCTGAGACCATTCATGTGTGGGGTTGCTTCTCAGCCAAGGGAGTGAGATCATTCAAAATTTTGCCTAAGAACACAGCCATCAGTAAAGAATGGTACCAAAACATCCCCCGAGAGCAACTTCTCCCAACATCAAAGAACATTTTGGTGATGAACAATGCCCTTTCCAGCATGATGGTGGACCGTGCCATGAGGAAAAAGTGATAACTAAGTTGCTTGGAGAACAAAACATTGACATTTTGGTTGCATGGCCAGGAAATTTCCCAGGCCTTAATCCCATTGAGAATTTGTAGTCAATCCTCAAGAGGCAGGTAGACAAACAAAACCCCACAAAAATTGCTATTACAAGGGTGCGTTTTCCCAGCAAGCCAGATCTCTTTTCAGCCGAAGAAATGGATGTGCTCATGCGTGAGGTGAAAAGGGCATAAGCACGTCAGCTATGGGAGCATCACTGTTCCACCAAGCCTTTCGAGTGAAGCAGGCATGGGATGAGGTAGCAGCAAGTGCGTCCTCGTTTTCTGAAATCATTAGATCACCTGCGCAGTGCCGAAAGCAGCATAATGTCAGAAGACAGTGATGTCATATAATATGTCAGATGACAGTGAAAGTAGAACCTTAATTATGCTTATTTGTTTGTTTTGGGTCTGCAATTCGGAAAATATAAATAAAAGTGCAATCTTCGTTCAAACAAAACACAACCTACAGTATTTAAGGTGTTCCAAAATGTTAAAATAAAAGGCAATAGGGCTGTTTTTATACAGCTCAAAAGTTAGATTCCTTACCAGGCTACAGACGACTCAGCTTTTCTGCCAGCTGACCCTCCTTGCCCACACTGCCGTTGGTGTACATTCCTTTGTTGGCATCGGCACATGCAGTTCAGGATGGCGCCTTCTGGAGTCCTGTAATGTGTCCTCATTTATGTTCAACAGACATCCATCATGCATGGCAATGTTACGCAACATACAACATGCCACAAAGAACGCCGTGGCCAACTGAAGGCTGTATTGTCATGTTCCACCTGACTTATCTAAATATCTGATATGCATTTTCAGCAATGCAAATGTCCTTTCAATTACAGCATCTGCTTAAATCTGATAATGAACTCGAAAGACTTTTTAATGATACGATTTGTTCTTTGACAATGCACCACTAACTTTAGACATAGATTTTGTTGGTCAAAAGCACAATGACATTGCACTGCCTTAAAATATGAACACGCTGACAATGAGCCCGGCTACTCCTTATTTTGAAAACAGTATGAGTGGAAAGCAAGCGCAAAATAATTTACTATTTTGTCAACATGCGCGCAAATAAGTAATGTGCTGGTACGAAACTAGCAAAACCACTTTGCATCATGCTTTGCCCAGGTAGAAAATGGAGCCCTTAATACGTCAGCATACCAAGTCATTTTGGACAATTTTATGCTTGCAACTTTGTTTAGGGAAGGTCCTTTTCTGTTCGAGCATGATTGTGCCCCAGTGAACAAAGCAAGGGTCATGAAGGCATGGTTAGGTGAGTTTGGTGCGAAAAAACATGACTGACCCACACAAAGCTGTTACTTCAACTCCATTAAATACTCTTGGGATGAACTACAATGGAGATTGTGATCCAGAAGTTCACATTCAACAGCAGTTCATGATTTCAAAAACGTTCCGCAGGATAAATAGGCAAAAATTCTCACAGGAACACTCCAATATCTTGTGGAAAGCCTTCCAAGAAAAGTGGCAGGTGTTGTAGCTGCAAAAGGGGGACTAACTCCATATCAATGCCTATGGATATAGAATGGGAGGTCATAAAAGCCACAGCCAAACCAAGTAAATAAGTGTCCATCCATTTTGCCATCCAGTGTCAAAATTATACAAAAGAAATGTGGATTATTTTATTTTCTGAGCAGAAGCATAGAAGACACATGGTGTGACATGGCCACCCCCATAGTTCCTAGTCCGAAGAGCTTAGGACACAAAATAGAAAAACACTAGGATGGCATACCAGTCTATCACAGGCAACATGCTCACGCACAGTTGAATTTGCTACTTAACCTTATTGAATGTTTTCTCTCACCTCCCATAAATGTAAGCAGAACCAGCTGCCCAGCCCCATACCCATTTGAAGCCCTTACAGTGAACCATCATCTATTGGCTGGCTCCCTGTGTTGTTCCTACTTGCCTCTTTGGTTAGACCCGCATCCATTACCTTTACTAATTAAAATCCCTACTCCATCCCTCATCCGTGCATTATATGACAAAGCCTTTTGTAACGAATTTGTACAGACTCGTATCTAAGGAATGGCCTGAGGTGGCAATGGTCAGGACTTGTATATAAGTGGCCACCCTGTTGCCACTCTATGTCAATATAATTTTAAAAAAGCGGATTATTTCCTGGGGGTGGCATGGTGGTGCAGTGGTTAGCACTGGTGCCTCACGACCCGGGTTCGAGTCTCTGCCTGGGTCAGATGTGTGTGGAGTTTGCATGTTCTCCCCATGTCATCGTGGGGTTTCCTCCGGGTACTCCGGTTTCCCCCCACAGTCCAAAAACATACTGAGGCTAATTGGAGTTGCTAAATTGCCCATAAGTGTGCGTGAATGGTGTGTGAGTGTATCCTGCGATGGGCTGGCCCCCCATCCTGGGTTGTTCCCTGCCTCGTACCCATTGCTTCCGGGATAGGCTCTGGACCCCCCATGACCTAGGAGGATAAGCGGTTTGGAAAATGGATGGATGGATGGATTATTTCCTTTCCTAAGTGGAACCATGGGAGAGAAACGGTGCACCGTGGCCACCCCCTTAAATATAACCAAAATTTTCTGCAGGCCCGCTGCTTGCAATGCAGCAGTATGTACATTTGCTGGCCAGACAAATGCTCTTTAACAACAAATGATATCACACAATAAGTGAGATTTTCTTTAATAGAATGTTACTGTGACAACTTATCTGGGATGAATCTAAGAGGTCAGAGGCCCATGGCCATGCTATATGTGTAATGGCCAGCTGTCCCAATACTTTTGTCCATATTGTATAGATTGTCTATTGTGAGACCATTATACAGACTTTTTACTCCAGTACAATTATATTTTTAACTATTTCTGTCAAAATACTGATGCAAAGAGGTGTGCCCCAGCTGTAACAAAAAACAATTCTTTGTAATGTGGGGAGAGAGAGGAAGGATGCCGCTTCCATCAAATTGACAGGTCGGGTCAAAGTTCACGGGTCAAAAGTTCACTTGGGGGCGGGGCTTGGTTGTGGTGGTACTATGTGACGTCATGGGAATTGGATTTATAAATAATTTATTATTATTATTTAATAATTTATTATTTAATAATGTATTATTATTTTTAATTATTTATTATTATTATTATTTTTTTTTTAAATTATATTGAGGAGAGTGCTTATGAGTGTGTGTTATTTTCATAAGTTATTATTTTAAAAATTATAATTTTATATTGAGGAGAGTGTGGGGTTTTTGTCGGGTGCCGCCGGGGCTGAGCGGGGGTGGGTTACCTGATGGAGCGTGAGCGTACACTGTGCGGTACTGTGGTAAGGTCCCCGGGCTTTGGAGAATCAGCAAAGGACTTATTCACATACTGGTGCGGTACTGCGGTAAGGTCCCCACGGCTTTGGATAATCCGCAAAGAGAGCGATGCCGGAGAGCTGAGAGCCGTGCTGCTGCGCGAGTCTGTTGTCGGAGAGCTGAGAGCCGTGCCGCGCGAGTCTGTGAGAAACTCTGAGAGAATGAGACTCTGGGAGAAAATGATAAAGTTGGAGCAAAGAATGAGAGGAGGCGGAGGGTCTGTCGTCCAATAAAAACGCTTGGCGGTAGTTTTGACAGTGTATGTGTGTTTTTTTCCTCACGCAAGCGTTTGTATTACATCAGCGTATGGGGCCACACTTTTGTACATCCCGGTAGGTCAAATCCCAGGCATCTCTAATAACTTGGGCCATACATCAAGTTGGACATGTTGCCCCCCAGTAAAATCTGTTTGAAGTTTTGTTTTTCATATATGACCGCGCAGAAGTACAGATAATTTTATTACGTAGGCACGAATATCATCATCAAGGTCTTACCCTACGTACTACGTGGGCCATACATCAAGTTGGACATTTTGCCTCCCAGTAAAATTCTGTTTTTCATATATGACAGCGCACAAGTACAGATATGGGTTAATAGGGAAACGATATGAGTGCACCTGGTTAATACCAATTAAATGTTATTACGTCGAGCGGGGGGCATTTAAGGGATTTGCCGTTATGCATTAACCGTGAGGATTTTGAAAACGGATACTCGCTATTTGCTCTCAATCTCTCCTGAGACGACGAGCTGGACGGCGGTGCCCTGTCACCCGTCATCAGCGGAATGTGCCGTCTGGATTTAAGGTTCAGAGCCCCGCTACCTCGAACCATGAGTCTCATCGTCTACACCTGCTTCGACAGCGTGATTGAAATAAACGCCAAGAGACAGGTTTTGGTGGACTTTTAATCATCATCATGAACACTCACCAGCTGGAATGCCTTTTACGACCCCTGCTGGGGGATGCTTTTGGAGGCGTGTGGCCTAGTGATTTATTACCCGCCTGCATAGAGACGAGGCCCGCTTTTCTGGTCGTAAACATGCACGACCAGAATAGAGAGGGTGAACACTGGATCGGGATAATTTTGGAGCCCCAAGAGGGCAAAGCCTCCTTCTTTGATTCTTACGGTTATCCCCCCGATTCCCCTTACTACCCAAAGAGTTTTATGCGCTTCTTGGGGAGGCATGCTACCGAAATAAGGTATAATACGCGTCAAGTTCAACACGACTTTTCTTCCACATGCGGGGCCCATGTCGCCTTTTTCCTCTACCACCGCTTCAAGGGACTTTCATTTCAAGAGACTATGATGTTGTACTCTGACGACTTGAGGAAAAACGACGCTCTAGTATCCGAGTTTATCAAGAAATATCACAAGTGTATTAGCCGTGTTAATGCCGATAAACTTTCAAAGCCGCAAAATGTATGTTCCTTAAAACTATTTAAAGATTGTTATGGTTGCTAGATTAATGTTGGTGAAAAAATGAAAACGTGACACCTTTTATTCAATAAATTTTACATTTTATTAACCGGCGCGTTACAGGCGTTTTAATTTTTTTCACACGTATATAAAACACTTAATCGCTGTAATCTATCCACGTCGCATAAGGAGTACCCTTTAAAGGCCATAAATGATATTCGGGGGAGGAATCGCACGGCGTGTGAGGGGTTCCTGCAAGCGGTGGTGGCGAGTCGTCAGTAATAAGTTTTCTACGTCTCCCGAGCTTCTGTTTCACAGGAGGGGAGGAGGGTGGTGGGGGACCCCTTCCGCCGTAATCTTTAAGATGGCTTAGGGCTTTCCTAGCTTGAATGTTACCCACGCTCGTGAGAGGGATGTTTAATTTGAATATCACGTTTAAAAAGGGTTCCCAGCCTTTAGGATATCCGACGGTCTGGGATTTAGGCTACGATAAAGTTTTCATCAAATCTAAAATACAGGAACCTTTAATGGGTCTATCTCTGATGATTAGTTCACCCAACTGGGTCCAACGTACCACCCCATCAGAATCGAGCAGTTTCTGCATGATGTACCCCACGTTCTTTCTAGCTCTGGGCGCCACTTGCTGGACAACTTCCTGTACAGATTTGTCCCTAGTCGCGCCGTCGCTGCCGTCAGGCTGTCTCCCCTCCTCCTCCTCGTCCGTTTTTTCTTTCTGCTCGGTAAGGACAATTTCTCGCCCCTGATTTTCCTCTTTTCGGACTAGATTCAGATACCTCTGTAGCAATTGGTTGTATCTCTTTACTTTTTCATGCAAATTCATACCCGGCTGATTTATTAAACCGTGCATCTGGTTTTCAAGTTCACCCAGGGCCGATTCCCCGATGGTATGCGGGGTCGCCCTCTGGGTCAGCGTACGCAGTTGTTGGGGGCTCAGCATGAACATTTTTTTTACCTCGCTCATGGTGGTGGAAAAAGCTAATTAGCCGGCAAACAGACTTGTGACGAATGGCAGAGCCACTGATAACAGCGGTAATAAAAATCCTCCATTCTGAAGCACGGCCTTGCGTTTCCTCGCGACGCTGTTTTTCTTACAGGCGAAAAGCTTTATCAGTCTTTTCTGCTTCTTGAGCTTGTTAAATTGAGCTACGGTTAAAGGTATACGGCCTCTTATGAGATTGAGACAGATTTCGGAGAGAGCCAAAATTATGTCATTAGATGAGCCGTAAGAATCTTTTTACATTTCACCCCCCTCGTCCTCTGTAAAACTTTAAGGGTCGGCAGGTGTTTCCTGAGATGTTCGGACATAGCTTAGTAGTAGTGATAAATCAATGGCTCGCCGGTAGAAACACGACGGGTAGCGACCCCGGTAATAAGCCGGTCCTGAGTCGGAACTCTTCTGGGCACGTGGCTCTCAAATTGACCAATAAATAACGTGCGCGGGCCCGGTGGCCTCTTGGTAGGCATCTAGAAAAAACTTTTTCTGCCAAGGAAAACTTTGCTGAGCTAAAACTTTGATTTGCATTCTGTCTTGCACATTCTTAAACAGACAATAATAAGTAGTATTTAGGGCTATAGTCCTGCTGTACTTGCCCTGGTGAAATACGTTCTGCACCAGGTAGATGACCGCGATTTAACGGTGATGTCTGAACCTTGTGAAAGCTTCTGCCATGAGTTTGTTTTCGGACGCGCTGTCCATCAAATCATCGATGATTATCAAGGAGCCGGAGGGGAACCGCTCCTCATCTTCCCACCTTTTAGGAAGCCTTTGTATAAATTCAATTTCGCTGATCCGATCGCGCAATTCATCATAAAGCGGCTGATGGGAAGCGAAACACCAAACAATTTTTTTAACGGGAGCCCCTATGAAACAGTGACTCTGATTTAAAAGCATTTCTTTAGTGAAATAGGTTTTCCCCGAAGAACTCACCCCTGCGATTATAGCCGTAAACGGCAATTCTAAACGGTGATCAAAGTCGACCTCTCTCACGCCGCTACCCATCATCTTGCAAAAAAACACTGATGAAACGGAAAATACTGCCCTAATCTATTAAATCTTTCCACGCACACACACACACACAGACACACACACACACACACATGTGCAAACTGGTGCTGCAGGGGTGTCAGCTTTCACAGACACAGAGTGCGTGGGTAAAAGTTTTTATAAAAACTCTTGTGATAAATGTACAAAACATTTCAGTACACAAGTTTGAAAAATAAAAACATACACAAGATACATTTTAAAAACATCTTACTATGAACATTTAAAAACAAATGAAAATCTTACTTTGAAAAACTTTCATGTTACGTCTTAAAACATTTGTACATCTTTGATTTTTAAAAACATCTTACTATGAACATTTCTCAGTTTAAAACATTTGTACATCTTTGATTTTTAAAAACATCTTTGGAAAA
This sequence comes from Brienomyrus brachyistius, assembly GCF_023856365.1. Taxonomy (NCBI): domain Eukaryota; kingdom Metazoa; phylum Chordata; class Actinopteri; order Osteoglossiformes; family Mormyridae; genus Brienomyrus; species Brienomyrus brachyistius. The sequence continues at coordinate 3,171,615 of NC_064545.1, read as the reverse complement.
ACTTTTCATTTTAAAAAACATCTTACTATGAACATTTTTCAGTTTAAAACATTTGTACATCTTACTTTGATTTAAAAAAAAACATCTTTGGAAAAACTTTTCATTTTAAAACATTTGTACATCTTTGATTTTTAAAAAAATCTTACTATGAACATTTTTCTTTTTAAAACATTTGTACATCTTACTTTGATTTTAAAAACATCTTACTATGAACATTTTTTCAGTTTAAAACAGATGAACATCTTTGAAAAAACTTTTAAAGACGCGCCCCTTTTGCGATGCTGCTAGTTTTACATTTCAGTAACCAAAAGGCAGTTTCCCCGCTAGTCAGATATCTGCGTTTGTCGTAGACGACCCTGACCTTTTTATCTAGAGGCCTATTAAACAGGCGAAAACTTTTCATGTCGCGTTTGATTTTGTTGTAGTGCGTCATTATAGCGGGGTTATTCCTACAGCCTCCGATGTAGTTTTCAATCAATCCGATCATACTGTCAAAGTTTACCTTTTGACAGGTTTCGTAATTTAGAGTTATACCCTTACATTTCATTTGTGTTTTCCCGTTGTTGAGTCGGTAACAGTAACTTTTTGGTCCCAGCGCACCCCACGAAGCAATGTATTCATCGGGGGCTAATTCGGACGTCAGCTCGCCCAGGTAATTGCCTAAGGTCGGCTCATATTCACCCGGCCTGCTTATGTACACGATGCTGTCGGTGTCGTGATACAGCACCCTCCGCCCCAATTTTTCCAGTTCTTTGTAAAGCATCAACCGGCCCCACGTGGTAGTTTGATACGCTATGAATATGTTGAATATGAATATGAATATGCGGGACTTTGTAGGAAGACTTGTAACGCCAGCGGATGAGGGCGACCTCGTCGTTGACAAACGCGAAGCTGGAAATCTCATACAGGTCAGAGCAGAAAAAATTTAAAAACTCCCCCGGGTCAGACACTACATGTCTGGAGCATGTTGCTCCTCTGCGCCAGTTTACCCCACAGAGAGTTAAGCAGAAGCTTGGCCACCTGCCTCTTGCCCCCGTTAGACACTATCTTATCGGGCTCCAATTCGATCCCCTCACGCTCGAATTTTTAATGTACTCCCTGCGACCCTCGTCATCGGTCGCGTCGTCGTGGGTAGCCCGAAGCCTGCTGCTTCACTTTGAGAAAGGTTTTAATGTAATCTCTAAACAGGTCGTCGCTGGTCTGGGGAAAATGCCACACTTCGTGCACCTTCATGACCGAATAGCCCCTGTCTAAAGCCAGATTGAGCTCCGCAGAGACCCACACGCCGGTCAGCGCCCGCTCTGCGTCGGAATGGGGGCACGCGTCCTCCTGTCTATTCTCGATCACGCATATCCTGCACAGTGTAAACACGACTTTCCCATTTGGCAGTCTGCTGGGTAGGACGGGGAAAAACAGCTCGCGCGGGGTGTTCACCGTGGCTTTGATCAGGCCAAAGTATTCATTCAGAGGCTTAAAATTTGAATGAATGATTTCTGAGTGCCCCACGGGGAATTCACATTTAGCCAGAGTGTACGGGTACAGCGACGTGAAATCACGCGCTCTTGCCCCGTGATGTCGTAACGCAGGCGAATCGCCAACGTCCGACCCCCAAACAGCGCTTCTCGTGGGCTTAGGGGCTCAGGGGGCTCAAAGTCTGACAGGAAATGCTGTACCTGTGGGTTGTGAGTTTTAGCGTGTGCCCATTCGTGTTCCCAGATGGATTCTACGTTCATATTAAACTCTTGGCGCAACACCTCGAGTTTTTCCCTTGTTTTAACGTACAGGGCACCGAAGCTCTTGCGGGTCAGAGGGCAGATATCGTGTTCGTAGTTGCAGGTAGGACAGCCGTGAAACTGACAGCTTAGAAACTCGAAAGCCCATTTCTCTCCCTCTATCTCAGCGTATCCGTCTAGGTGAAAGCGCCCCATGCGCACTTCACCCCCGCGCAGCGCGTGTCGAATTTTGATGCCTCGCGTGCGCCCGATGAATTCCAACCACTGGATCGCCACGTTCGAATAACTTTTGTATTGCCTCCTGTAGTCCCATACATCCAGGATCGCGATCATATCTCTGGGCAGGAACTTTGTCCTGTAAACCAGCAACGCGGCCGAAGCGATGGTCGCCGTGGAGAAGCGATCGCAACCCGTGAGCGTTTTAAACTCCCGCAAGAAGCGCAAGCAGCCCTCTCTCAGAATCTCCACATCGTTCTTACAGTAAGCGATCATCTCTTTGTGAAAATTAAAGGTCTGGTGCTTTACACCGTCGTACCATTGATAAAACTTGTCACGTTCTTTGCCGGGCATTTGATCGGGCCCAAACTGATCGGGAGGTGGATAGGGCCCCACGTAACTAAAGTTTTCCATGTCTGTGAAATGATGCGGAAAATAGCCTTTTCGCATCTGAGTTGAGCATCCCATCGCATCGGGGATTTTTCTCAGCGGCATGCTTAGAAAGGAGTGACTGTCGATGTACCTTTGCTCAAACACGCTGTCCAGGATGAGAATGATTTTATTCCCCTGTGACACCACACACGGTTCCACGCCTTCCTTCACCAACGCGTTCAGTATGATGTAATTATTGTATGCCTTTCCGTAGTGACTAATGAAACAGACGCCTCTATAGAAGGGCGCCCTGAAATGTCTGAGAAACTGTAGCGTGCAGTCGGGCTCCTCGGCGGTCATTGTCTCGTTCTGATCGGAGATGGCGCACACGTAAACCGGGATATGGGTACCCGAGCTCTGAGAAGTTTCAAAAAAGTCAAAAAACACATATTTGGGGGCCTTTTTACCATCCTCACCCCTTTTGGCCCGTTCCCCTCTGTTAGGCTTCTCGGGTGGATTTAGATAGCAGAGATGTGGGGTGGAAATTTCTGACTCGGTTGTGTGGAGTTTAGCGTCGCAGATGTTCACGATGTACTGCTGTACACGAGTGCGGTTTTGGGTTCTCGGGACTTTGGTAGTAGTTAAGCCTGCAAGCTTTGCATTTTCTGAACTTTTCACAGGGGCTAGCAAGCTCCCCCCTAACTGGGCAGACCCTCGGCGTACGGTGACGCTCAAAGCATGTGTCATTTAAGCATCTGAAATTACAGCGCTCACACAGTATCGATGGTATGCTTTCACCTCTACAATTAGTCTGACAGACGCTGCAGAAGTTTTGGCAGCGATGACTGTGAGGCGAGTCGTACCCTTTGAAACAGCTCGTGCAAACGTAGCTCACGCCTAAGAACCCCTTTACGCTTTTAATGCCATAAAAATACTGTCGGTAGGTGTGGGTGTCTGGTAAATTTGGAGATTGTTTGAATAAGGTTGTTGATAATACACCACTGCTTTGCAATCAATGATTTTCTCGAAATTGATAATGTCATTCAAAGCGACTGCGTGGTCGAGGGTGAATCCCGCTTTCTCCTGTTACTCCAGGCCGAGCTTTTCAGCCTCGGCGTCAGTGAAGTTTTCGTGCAGCAGATGCGCCAAGTTTATAGCGAAACACGCGTTGGTGTTATTAATGATAAACATGTGTTTGGCTTTTTTAGAAATTATTTCTGAAGCTAACATGGTCTGTAGTTTACGTTTGTTCCCACCGCCGCCTGGGATATTTATTACGTCTACGATTACTTCTAGGTTGGAATCGTTTAAAATCTCTTGATTAGACTGCACCAGGCGATCCAGCAGTTGCTGCAAGTCTGTCAGCTCCCCCTCCCCATACCGTACAATTTGCGATAGCTCGTCGTTTAAAAAGTCAGCGCGCAGGGTGACCTGTATATAAGCTCCACATGCAGCGTAAGGTATCGCTTCATTCACAATATTTTGAAACCCCTCGATTACATTTTCATAGTACTCGCGGAAATTGCCTTCGTTTCTAGGTTGCGGGATATTTTGAATCCGCCTAATCTGTACGTTATTGAATCTGCGGCGATGAACGACACCAGCGCCACCTTCCTGTTCAACATTTTCAAATTGTCCCAGCCCCAATTCATTTTCAATCTCCTCAGCATCGAGAAGAAATTCTGCGTCTGACAAGGCCTCCCACAATTCAGAATCCGGGGGGGACCATACGACCTCGTCGCTGGGGGGGAGCCCCGCTTCTGCTTCAGAGCCCTTTTCATTTAACATGCTTCTTAATGTCTCTAAGGATGAAAGAAAACAGGGCTCTTGGACCACTGTTTCATCAGACACCGCGGGTGGCGAGTCGTGTTGAGCAGAGTAATCCGCATCATTTTCATTATTAGCGTTGTTGATAATGTCTATTTCATTTAATAAGGCTTCGGGTATAGCCGGTGGTGGTGTTGCTCCGTCCATACCTGCTGATTCAGGTCTCTTGTAGATTTTCTCTTGACCGGTCAGCGCACTCTCTCTCTCGTACATAGAAAAAAAAAAAAAAAAAACAGAGAATACCTATTATTAAAATGTTATTTTTTAATTAATTAAGTAGCGTTTTTATCACACGAATAAAAGAAATAAAATATTCACTGGGTAAGGCCTCGATGAACCTCTTTGGGTGGCAGGTAGGGTAAGACCTCGATGATACTTGTGCCTCTACCCTAGGAGGAAAAGGCCCCCTGCTCGACGTAATAAAATTTAATTGCTATTAACCAGGTGCACTCATATCGTTTCCCTATTAACCCATATCTGTACTTGTGTGCGGTCATATATGAAAAACAAAACTTCAAACAGATTTTACTGGGGGGGCAACATGTCCAACTTGATGTATGGCCCAAGTTATTAGAGATGACCGGGATTTGATGTAATACAAACGCTTGCGTGAGGAAAAAAACACACATACACTATCAAAACTACCGCCAAGCATTTTTATTGGACGACAGACCCTCCGCCTCCTCTCATTCTTTGCTCCAACTTTATCATTTTCTCCCAGAGTCTCATTCTCTCAGAGTTTCTCTCAGACTCGCACAGCACGGCTCTCAGCTCTCCGGCAACAGACTCGCGCAGCAGCACGGCTCTCAGGTCTCCGGCATCGCTCTCTCCGCGGATTATCCAAAGCCGTGGGGACCTTACCGCAGTACCGCACCAGTATGTGAATAAGTCCTTTGCTGATTCTCCAAAGCCCAGGGACCTTACCACAGTACCGCACAGCGTACGCTCACGCTTCATCAGGTAACCCACCCCCGCTCAGCCCCGGCGGCGCCCGACAAAAACCCCACACTCTCCTCAATATAAAATTTGAATTTTTAAAATAATAACTTATTAAAATAACACACACTCATAAGCACTCTCCTCAATATAAAAAAAAAAAATAATAATAAATTTAAAATAATAAATTATTAAATAATAATAATAAATTATTAATAAATCCAACTCCCATGACGTCACATCGTACCACCACAACCAAGCCCCGCCCCCAAGTGAACTTTTGACCCGTGACCTTTGACCCGACCTGTCAATTTGATGGAAGCGGCATCCTTCCTCTCTCTGTGGGGATAGGTAAAGATATGCTTTTTTAAATACATGCATTTTCCATTTCAAGAACGGTAGCCCGGATACAAATGGCTGCATAGTAAAAACTGCAATGATATGACAGATACAAAAAAATATTACCCTTGTCAGTAACAAAAATGGGAAAGCCAAAGGTCAGTGATCAAGTGCTTTGTGTTTTATTGGGTGAACAAAAACAAGCCTTTTACATAAATCACAGGCCAGGTAAAACATCTCTATCCCACAAAACTACAGACATCATTCTCTCCCAAGATCTCTCAAACAAGTTTATGTATTATCTTGTTCTTTTTTTCACTTATTTATCCATTTGTCTGGAAAAAGAAGAGCTTCAACTATGAATGCGTGCTAAGACACTGAAAAAATCCATCTACACACTCTCACATGAGACTCCATTCAATAGTCCTTACAGCTACATGCAATCAGGCCATACTTGTGTAGGGAGCTGCCCACTGGCCCAATGGCGGAATCCAATGGCGCAGCCGAAGGCTATGAATGCGTGTTGGTCCTTCTGAGCGCTCCTGGAAATTACTTACCCTTTTTAATATATAAAGTATTCTTTTATTCACATATCTGACTCCATTTTATTAAAGACCCAAGATGGACAGTTCAGGTCTACCAGTTGAAAATAAAGAGTCACAGTCAAAGAGTATCCAAATGGTTGGCTGAAACAAAATCTTGGTCTAAATTTTTACTTTCTGGGCCTGAACTATCCAAGAATTCGTATTGCAATACAAAATAAATAATTCAAGAAATGAAATATAGCAGTTCCCCTATCATTTCTTTATTACTTATTTAATGTGATCTTCCACACAATTAAGTTGTAGCTAATAATAATTTGAATTTGCTTTATGTAATCTATATTGACTATTTGACATTACAAAACATTCGAGATGGTGAGCAAATCTATTGTTTGCATGGGCTAGATGCTGAAGGCTTTGAATTCACTTGTGAATTGTAGTTCGTAATTACTGCCATCTTTACATTTCTCCTCATTGGACCTTGTTCTTCCTCACAAAAAAGCACTTCATCTGTATTACTGATATTATTACTTAATTTGTGGACAGGGTTTCTGGGTCCGCTTGTTTCCTCTGATAAGGCAGCTGCCATTCCACTTGCTCCATTCCCCTCACATTTTAATGGCATCACAGTGAAAGAAAAGTTGTCAATAACTCTAGTAGTGAAGAATAAAAAAGTACATTCATATTCATGAATTTATTTAGCATAACAATGAAGAAGTTTATAAGGACCATCAGAAAAAGAAAGAAATGACACTTTGGCCTTTGCGGCAAAAAAATTACCATATGAACTGCAGTGTGACAATGCATTGTGTTAAATGTGTTTTAAATATTGTGAAAGATAAATTTTTCAAAGGCACAAAATCTAAAAAAAAAACATGTTCATGCACCAACCTGCACCAACAGACACACACGCAAATATATATATATATATATATATATATATATATATATATATATATATATATATATATATATATATATATATATATATATATATATATATATATACACACACACACACATATACAGTGAGGGAAATAATTATTTGACCCCCCCTGCTGAATTCTTGACTCATTAATAAATAAATGAGAAGTAATTTCACTGGTTCGCTCGTATGTTTATTTAAACAGCTAAAGATAGATTATTAAGAAAACAAGAAAAAATCTAAATGTAACAGTTACTGTCCAACCATTTGTCATTTACCTAGGGATATAAGTATTTGATCCCATACAAGCCAGCAAGAAATTAGGTCAAGTACATGTGCACTAACGCAACACAAGTAGTACTTAATTAAGTATTAACAGATATCAAGCCATCATTGTCACTTAATGGCATTACTTTGTTAAATAGTATTCTTGGGTCACTTACCTGTCTACATCTTCAACCTAATCACTATGGGAAATACCAAAGAGACGTCTAAGGACACTGGAAAAAAAATTGCTGACCTTCACAAAGATGGAATCGGCTACATTACCATCAGCAAGCAGCCTGGTGAGAAAGTGTCAACTGTTGGTGGAATTATTGGCAAATGGCAGAAAGACAAAATAACTATCAATCTCCCGTGGTCCTGGCTCCTCCAAGAAAGATTTTATCTCATGCAGCATCACTGATCTTAAGAATGGTGGTAGCTAACCCCAGATATACATGGGAGGACCTCATTACTGATCCCAAAGCAGCAGGGACCACAGTCACCAAGAAAACCATCAGTAACATATCCTGCCATTACGGTTTGAAATCCTGCAGTGCTCGCTAAGTACCCCTGCTCAAGAAGGTCCATGTTCAGGCCCGTCTGAAGTATGCAAGTGGACACCTGAATAATTTCCATAAGGCTTGAAAGAATGTCATGTGGTCAGATGAAACCAAAATTGAGCTGTTTGGCATCAACACTACTTTGGAAGAAAAAGAATGCTGTCTATAACCCCAAGAACACCATCCCTACTGTCAAACATGGAGGTGGAAGCATTATGCTTTGGGGGTGTTTTTCTGCCAAGGGTACAGGAAAGCTGCACTGAAGGAAAGATGGATGGGGCCATGTAAGAATTCAGCAGGGGGTAAAATAATTATTTACCTCACGGTGTGTGTGTATGTATGTGTGTGTGTATATATATATATATATATATATATATATATATATATATATATATATATATATATATATATATATATATATAAGCCATTATGGCATTGAAAATTTTAGTTCAATGAATTTAAACAAAAGAGCAAAATAAATGTGTGTATCTTGATTTTTTTGTGGGAGGCAATTGATTAATTAGGCTAATACAAATTAAGCATATGAAAAAAACACTAGCAGTACATGACTCTGTCGACATTTGTTTGGCTGCAATTTGCCATTTATGATTGCTGTACCAAAGCAAGTACAAAAGCATGTTGGCTCTCTGAGCCAAGAGTGAGAGTGACCAGCACAAAGTTGCAATAAGGAGTAGATGATCATAATCGGGGACAGAACCACTAACCACAATGTTACCCAGAACCCACAATTTACACCCAATTGAAGAATCAACATAGTAAACGAGAAAGTGGAAGCTAACTCAACAACTATGCTGGCATGAGGGAACCATATACTGTAGGGAAAGGGCTCAAGGGGCAACAGAATCAATGGAGTCGACGGATCAACAGGATGCGAGAGAGACAGAGCTCTAGTAGTAAATCATATGATTGGAGTGAGGGCAGTATGGTGGTGCAGTGGTTAGCATTGTTGTCTCACACCTCTGGGACCCAGGTTCGAGTTTCCACCTGAGTTAGAAATGTGTGGAGTTTGCATGTTCTCCCTATGTCATCGTGGGGTTTTCTCTGGTTACTCCGGTTTCCCCCCAACAGTCCAAAAACATGCTGAGGCTAATTGGAGTTGATAAATTGCCGTAGGTGTGCATGTGAGAGTGAATGGTGTGAGTGTGCCCTGCGATGGGCTGGCCCCCCATCCTGGGTTGTTCCCTGCCTCGTGCCCATTGCTATCTGGGATAGGCTCCGGACCCCCCGTGACCCAGTAGGATAAGCAGTTTGTAAAATGGATGGATGGATAATTGGAGTGAATGACATTCTTTCTATTGTGATTAAAGCGCCAAAAAAATACATTTGAAAAATTCAACAACAATGTCTCTTACAAGAAATCATGACCCGGTTATTGAATGTAATCTAAAGACTTTGTACTGAGCAGATTAATGCACAAATCATTTCCTTCTACTGAGCTCTTCTGTGTTGTGATGCAACTATTGGGTGGAGTTCAGTGGAAGAAAATAGTTTGTGAATTAAACTGCTCACTACAAAGTCTGTGTATTATTTCGCGTAACCGGATCATGAGACATTCCTGTCAAATTTTTCAATATTATTTTTCTGGCACATGAATTGCTAACTCGAGCACACAAATTAGTGACTTGAGAGCACAAATTACTACAAGATCATTTTTTTCCCTTAACATGACACCTAAGGGGCTCCATAGTAACATAATCAACTCAAACATAGCTAGCAAATACAGGCCCTAGACCTAGAAAACAGGTACAGGGACAGGAAGTGGGACAGGAGCTGACACAGGATAGGGAATGCAGACAGACAGATGAGGAAAGGTGACACTGAGGGAACAGGCGGAACGAAAGGACCAGGAGTGAACGGAGGGAACACAGGGGGACGAGGAGCTGAGACAGGAGGGAACAGAGGAGGAACAAAGGGACGAGGAATAAACACGGGAGACCTAGGAGGAAAGGTTGGGGGAGAAAGGGGAGCCCGCGGACGCCCCAGCGGGTGACGGGCAGCAGCTGGAAGGGCCGCAGGCGACCGGGAGGCCGGAGCAGGGGACGAGGAGGAAGTCGGAGGGGGCACCAGGGAAGGTGATGAGGGAGCCGAAGAGGACACCGGCATAGGCAAGGAGGGAGGGGGAGCTGTAGCAGGCAACGGCAAGGCAACGAGGTGTTGGAGGCGGGACCGAGGCAGGGTGACGAGGCTTCGTAGGGGGACCCGCAGGTGACAGCCGGACTGGACCCCCAGGCGCCCCCCGAGCCCCAGCCAAGGCGAGTGAGGGCGAACCAGGGGGCAGGGCGGGCAGGACCCCAGCCCTGCGTCTGTGTCCTCTCCCCTTATGAGACATGCGGGTATCTGGCCAGGGTCGACCTCGCCGGGGCGAGGGAAGGGACGTCACCAGAGAGGTCCCCGAGGGGTCCCATTCAAGCTCCTCTCCCTCCAAGGAGGGAGTGGTGGTGGTCAGGTTGTCTGGGACCTCCTCAGGGACTGGAGCTGGGGGGACTGGAGTAGGGTTAGGGACTGGAACTGGAGGGACTGGAGTAGGGTCAGGGACCAGGACAGGAGTCATAAGGGTTACTGTCACAGGCGTGGGTGGAGTCACGGGAGGAGGCTGAGGGACCTTGGGCATAGCGGCTGCAGCAGGCGGCGGAGGGAGCACCTCGGGCGTAGCGGCTGCAGCAGGCGGCGGAGGGAGCGCCTCGGGCGTAGCGGCTGCAGCAGGCGGCGGAGGGAGCGCCTCGGGCGTAGCGGCTGCAGCAGGTGGCGGAGGGAGCGCCTCGGGCATAGCGGCTGCAGCAGGCGGTGGAGGGACCGCCTCGGGCAAAGCGGCTGCAGTGGGTAAATCATACGCCGGCGGGACAGGCAGGTCCAACGCAGGCAAGACGGGCGTGGCCCCTTTAAGAGTGCAGGGGATACGCGACATAGCATCCCTCCCTTACTGTGCTGACCCTTTTATTAGCTAGCCACGCTACCCGGAAGTGGTACTTCTCCAGGGATGGCGGAAGCTCCACAGTGGCTGGGCGCGTTCTCAGGAGGAGGGAAGCTGCCCGCGAAGGAAGCTTAGTGGTGCTGGTGATGTCAGGCTCGACCGGGGAGTCTTCCCGTTCACCGGCTGGGAGGAAAGAGGGGACGAGCGTGCACGCCCCCAGGATGATCGTCTGGGCGATCGCTGGCTTTCTTCTCCTCTTCCACCTTCGGGTCACGGTGGTCGCGGGAGAATAGCTTCTGCTACGCGGGGTGCGACTAACCCCATCCTCTGCTCTGTCAGGCGCTGAACCAGCCGCTGGAGGTTGGCGTGCACCTCTCCCAGCCGGTGCATGCCCTCAGGTGGGGACATCGCCATCAGAAGTTCGGCGCTTCTACTGGCTAAATCCAGCGCTACCCGGGTCCTCCTGGACTTCAGGCTGGATAAGCTAACAGTACACCTCCTGCAGCAGACCGAGACGCCAGTCTTTGGTCTGCTGCGGTGTCTCTTCTTTTGGGTCCGTCATTCTGTCAGGGTTGCGCGGGTGCGGATGGGCAGGTAAGTGGGCAGGCAGGTAGGCAGGCGGAATATAGGAAAAACTGGGGATTTATTAAGGCAAGAAGGCTATGGGCAGGACAGATCAACGATACCAACATCAAACATCAATGACGGACAAACGGCAGGGCAAGATGTGGACTGATATAGACAGAAGACGTGGCAAAATAATAGGGTACAGCTGGGTACGATTGGGGAAGCACACATGAATAATCAGGGGGGCGTGGCACACACGAGGATTGTACAAGCCGGGCATGACACAATGTAACAAATGAATACATTTATTGACAGCAGTGGAATCTAAATTAACAAGTGGGAGTGGTTTGGGAGCATTTTGGTTTTTGAATAAAGGACACCTGCACTGGAGAAACTTGAAAGACCAAGATTCTGTTACACCAAACTCAAATATGTTACTGGAAACACATCTCACATGCTAAGTTGATGATGATATCCGAGTGTGTATGACCGGAGCAAGACGGAAACTGCAAGTTAGTCTCCCTGTGACATTTAAGAAGCTTTTTCCAGGTTAAAAAACATAACAATGTTTATAGAGGTATTTATCGCTACAGATATGTGAATATACTCGGTAGTACAGAAAACATGTCTTAGATTATTATGATTGTTGTACTTTTGAAGTTTTTATTTATTTTACATTTTTAATATTACAATGCAAATAAGTGTTTCTTAGGTTACGTTCTTATCTGTAGTTTCAGCCACCTGCGGTAGGTCTTGAACTGGAGTCATAGTTACTTTGTGTCTGTAGGTGATGGTAAATGCAGACATTGGAAACACATCATTCAGATGTTGATTCTCACGGTTGTTACATAATTCTCTCATAAGTCAAAAAAGCATGTAGGTGTGCATTTGTTTCAGCTAAGTATATTTTCCCATCCACGTCTGTGTGGAGTGACACTATTTTTTTCAAAGTCAGTGGCGTACACAATGAACATTGCTAAGATAGGTGTCACCACACCTGTAAGAGTTTGCATACTGTCAATCGCCTGTCTGTCTTTAATGTCACTGTTACTGCCCCCCCCCACACCCAGCAGTTTGTAAAGGCAGTGTGAATTTTAAGAAAAGAACAATAGACTTTTTACAGTTTTTAACATGCAACGAATTAAACGCTGATGAATAAAAACTGCAAACATTATATTACTGGAATAATGCAAAACAATAAGTGAATATTAGAACAATAAATTGTTAGTCCTGATAGGGATTCCAAGCTTCAAAACTTGGAATGTCTGGTTGAAGGCAAAGGTACACATCCAGTTCTTTGTACTTCCAATGGGTTTTTGTATGTATAATAATACTGCAGTGCCGGTGAGCCTATTGTCTCCAGTCACATTCATAGCCTTGTTTGTATTTGACGTTCTAAATATTTATACTGTGTCTTCGGTTTATATAAGTGTGTTTAGCTGCGTGAGCCCTGTGGCCTGTACTACGAAGCGGGGTTACTGGCTTATTGGGGTAACTTGTCGGATTTAAGGTACCACAGTTTAAATAGACTTCGTATTCGCTCACTTACATTTTGCCCAGACTACTTTAAATTCGACAAGTTACCCCGATAAGCCAGTAACCCCGCTTCTTAGTACAAGCCCCCAATCTGTGCCAGTTACTCACGTGTCCCGTGTTTTCTGTAACTAGTTATCATGTGTGTACCTTATAGTCCCGCGTCAGACTAATCTGTTGTGTTTGTCCGTTATATGCAATGGCAATATGGTTATTTGTGTGCAGCAGCTTCATGGGCTACAATAAAAGTGCCGCTTTGTTTAATTTCATTTTTGCTGTTGCAATGCTTTGGTTTGCTAAATGCCACAATGGAATACTTCAGAAAATATATTCATATTTTACTGCTGAACTGGGGCACATGTCCCAAAATCTCCCGTTAGCCACTTATATTCAGTTGCGTGGTTCTAAATGTGTAAGTCGCTAACGTAATTAGCAATTATACTTTTGGCAAACGTGTAAGGGGTTATATTTGTGCCACTAGAAGCTGAATATGAATAGTGTATATTTGAATCTGCAGTTGTACTAATTAACTTGGAACTGCATTTATGCTACCTGAAAAATGTGACGCTCTATACTTACAAATTCACTTCTCCCAATTCAATTTCAGTTCGCAAATTCAATTTCAGTTTATTGAGACACACAATCCAGGTCATTGAGGTAAAATAATTGACTGCAGGTTCTGTGTAACTACTGAATCCGTACACCCTACCGGATCTGATTCATGCATAGTGTACATTGAAGTCTGCGTCTGCGTGTGGCTTTGCCAGATTTAGACGGCGCTTGTGCTCAGAGTTCAAGCATGCGTACACTGAGTATAACTGGTCGCAAAAAGTACTGTTTGCGATTCCATCCACTGCGCTATGTACGTTTACGACTCATAGTGAATTCTAAACACACATGCATGTACGTGGACAATTTTTGGAGGGCAAAGAAATTGAGCGATCAGAACCTGTAGTTGTAGACAAATATACCAACTCCACACATGGAGCCAGGGTAGGGACTTGAACCCGAGCCCCAGAGGTGTGAGGCAGCAGTACTAACCACTGCAAGATAAATATATTGAATAGCTTTGTAATAATCTCATCATAATTGCCAAGTTTCATATTCGTAAGTGTAGATTTCTGGAAATTACTCCAAATTGTATTACTTTTGAAAATGAGTTAAAAATATTCTTGAAACAAAATGAATAGTGATAGTAGCAAGAGATCAAAGTTTTTTCCCAAAATGAATAACCTCCTTGTTGGATGTTTATACACGTGTGTGTGTGTGTGTGTGTATATATATATATATATATATATATATATATATATATATATATATATATATATATATATATATATATATATATATATATATATATATATATATATATATATATATATATATATATATATATATATATATATATATATATATTTTTTTTTTTTTTTTTTTTTTTTATTTATTTATGATTGCCGCTTGGTTGCTATGAAACTGCATTATATGTATAATGTTAAATTGCTATCTTTAAGAAGTATCAATGAAAAATAACATTCATTAAGTTACTTTTATTGAATAGAACAGCAAATACATCTTCCCCTTTCTTGTAATCAAAAACCCGTATGAGAATGTATTTCAAGGAGGAATAAAACTCATTATAGAATATCTGCAAAGGATAAGAACATCTGACCAGACACATCCAAATCAAATGCACAGTTGTTACTGAAAGCTCATTTTATTTCTTCACTTCGATCACTGCTTATATAAATTACCATATTGAACACCAGTTCAACTGATGCTCCCGGTTATTAGCACAGTCCATAGAGAGCATTGTAGACATGCAGCAGACCAGAAGCATAGCACTTCAAACCCGCTTTATAACTTTACATTTAGATCGATACAGGGATACATGTATCGATGCACTTGTGTTTTTTTCTTCCCTGCCAATCAGGAGTCAGGAGCCGTTTGTGTAGATCTTTAGATTCAGCCTTTATTGCAACAGTGAGGTTACAGCCAAGGCTGGACATCCTGCAGGAGTGTGTCCAATACTGTTTTACAATAACAGTCAATAAACATACCGCACGTCGTTTTAAAAGAAGAGAACACTCATTACATTTAACCACCACAAAAGACTCTAGTGATATTTACCAGGTTGGAGAAAGCATGTAACCAGCAAACTTTTAGAAGAAATAGGACGAAACGATACCGGAGCTCCGCCACATGCGACTTGTTTGTTTGAACAACGCGGGGCGGAATGGACGATCGCTAGTCCACAGTGTTGCCAACTATTTTCAATGGAAAGTAGCTAAAGTCTGCTCGAAAAGTTGCAAAATGTTGCTAGATTACGTCATGTGTACATTTGCATATCAATGACGTAATTACGTTGTATTTGCATTCTGCATGTTTTCCTTAATCCTTCCTCACGTGTCCAATATAAAACTGTTATCAATTACTCACTGATCAGAGCAGACACAGGGAGATGAGTAACTGTACCGGTGAAGCAAGACCTGGCACTTACAGGACAGTACTGGCGACATTTGGAAAGTTGCTAAGGTTTGTCCAAAAGTCGCTAGATTTGTCGCTAGGTGCTTTTTTGAAAAAAAAGTCGTCAAGGGGGTCTGAAAGGTCACTAAATCTAGCGACAAAGTCGCTAAGTTGGCAACACTGCTAGTCCAGTGCTTGGCGCATGCGCACCTACACCGACACCCCTTTCAAAATGGCGACGCCGGCGGAGCGCCTGTTATTTCAAATAAAATTCATATAACCGTAATGTTTTTAAGTAATGAAGCACTTTTCTGCCAATGTGAATAATAAAGTAAAGCGCTCTGAGCATTTTTAACAGCAATAATCAGGGAATAACGCGGTTAATTCTTGTTTAAACGAGCGCATGCGCTCTCACTCTGGCTCACTCTCATGTAGCGCATGCCTGTAGATCCACACAGAATTTCCTTTATTGAGCCAGCTCGTTGCGTCAAGCAACTGTCAAATTGCTACCAGCGGAAATTGTTGTGATGCTAACCGATGGCCCTGGATTGTGAGAAGCAAGCCGCCATCCTGCAGAATGCACACTAATTCTGTATTTTATATGTTTATTTGTAAATAGTGTAAAATAATCTATTTCTAATTTAAATAAAAGTCGATCTCTAACACAACACCCCCGGATTGCTTAGCTATATATAGCTAAATTTATGTACGTATGGTTAATCAAAAGGTATAACCAGAACTTGAAAAGATGTATGACACCACATGCGGATCTTTTATTTGAAATAAGCCCCTTTAACCACATCGTTTTTAAGCAATGAAACTCTTTTTCGGCTAATGTGTTATTTAAAATAAAACATCTTAAGCATTTCGACAACAAGAATCAAGGAATAACGCTGGCGATCCTTGTTAAAATAGCTCGCTCTCTCTCTCCATGTTGCGCTTGTGCGTGCAGCCACGATACCCACACACCACTGTCTTTTATTGAAAACAGCTGAGGCAAGTCGTTTTCAGAACTTTAAAGTGTGTGTACAATAAGTAAACGTGTGTAAAAGAAGTATAAAATGTGTTACAAAGCACATAGCCATCGCTAATTAATAAAGAATTTAAGCATAATAACCCAGACGTACCATGGCCTATAGCTGGTAGAAATGGAGCTATCCTACGGCCTACAAGATAAAAGCATATGGCACCAAATTGGAATCAGTAGTCTTTAAAAGAATAAAATACATTATATGAATTTATTAATGCGATATTCTAAATACGTTTTACGGCATAATAATTTTAAGGGGTCACCGGATGCTGAAAAAAAAGTTGGCCAGTTTTGAATGGTAAAAGCAGTAGTTGTGTAGTGTTAACGGTTTATTTTTTAACAAAATGTCCTATTTTATTCCGGTAAAAACACAGCAATTATGTTTTTAGGGGGGATTTATGCGTATTGCATGTCTAGACATGTCGGTCAGCTAATGTCCGTGGCAGTGGGAAACGGGTCGTAGGCGCGAGAGCTTTTGGAGCCGTGAGCGATAAGCCTATGACAAGGAAGTGTCAATGAAACAAAGTGGCCGCTGGTTGACAAATTGTTGCAGAGTGCGTGTAACATCTCGTTTAACCGCTGGTCCTGAGTGTGAGAAGCAGACAGCATTCACACCCCCGGCAGAAAGCATATTACGTCTATTTGTTAATCTGTTTTATTCGTAAATAGTATAAAATAATATATTTCTAATTGAAATAAAAGTCGATGTCTAACACCACAGCTCTGGGACTCTAGCATAGCCCCGGACGCCCCGCTGCGGGCCTGTGGGGCTGGATGAAGTATCTAACTTCAATTGCTTAATCAGCGGGATAAAGTGCCGTAGCTTAAACAGTCGTATGACAAATTAGTATAAAGTTTTAAGCCAATAAGATTTAATTAATAAAATAATTTAGTTGTATTTTGTTAGTTTTATTTTCAATAAAATACAACCAGCGCATTATTAATTTAATAGATGCAGGAACTAGTGAGCGGTATTTAGCGACGTACTTCAAAAACATTTTAAAAACTTTGTTAGACTAATACCTTAGTTATTTTAATAATTTAAGGGATAAAAAACATTTGTCGTGTTTGTCAATGTGTTATTTTAAGTAAATGCGTTATTTTCCAACGGCAAAAGCCCTGTCATGTTTTAAGTGTGAAATTATATGGACTAGCAACTCTCTGGGGGAGCAGCCCCGGTTAGGTACTATTCAGCATTTAGTGACATGCATCAAAACACATTTTTAAAAACTTTGACAGAATAAAGTCTTAGTTATTTTAATAAATACGTTTTTTCAGTAAATGTTTATTCATGCGCATGCACACAAACACACACACTCCCGGAGGTCGGGGGGGGGGGGGGGGGGGGCTTTAGAGTTTAACTTTAGGTTGATGATCGCAATGGGTGACCAAACCCCAAAGCACCCTAACTTAGTCGTTTACTAACTTATCACGAAAAAACAGACAGAACTAGACTTGTAAATTTTAAAGAAAAGACATTAACTGTTTTTGTTAATGTTTAAAGGTATACAAACTACAGTTGTATCGGATACACACACAAAAACACAAAAAGAGTTTGCTCAATCAAAAAAGCACCAAACATATAGTTTACGTGTTTTATTAAAATGTGTAAGGATTTCTCTGTTATAGAGCAATTTTAAATTAGTATAATTGTGGTATAAGATTTGAGGAAGAACCTAAGTAGCGGCTAGAAATGACCGACCAGTCAGGCAGAAGTGTGCTTTCCTTATCTCACAAGTCATGGAAGGGTGGGATAGGGGACACATAAGTGTGGGGTAGGAACTGTGGAATCAGGCAGGGGTGTAAGAATTTAGGATATAGTCTTGTTATTTTAAAGAAGGTGAATATGATTATTTAATTACATTTAATAGGAACCAGTAAGCTGCATTTAGCACCGTGCTGCAAATACACATTAAAAACTTTAAAGAATAAGCTGCAGCCTGTTTGATAGTTAATGAAACATAGTTCAAATTCAGCAGTGTCAGCAGTCATCCACTATGCAGGGAGACTACAGATCGACTATAACGACCCCGTTTATCCGCTGGCATTATGTAAAATTTTTTTGACAGAATAAAGCCTTAGTTATTTTAATAAATATGTTTTTTTCAGTAAATGTATATTCATGCTCATGTGCACAAACACACACACACCGGTGGTCAGGGGCTTTAGAGTTTAACTTTAGGTTTGTGAAAGTATAGGACCGCGATGTGTATTCAGACCCAAAACATACTAACTTAGTCGTTCATGAGTCTTATTGTGAAAAACCACACAATATAGACTTGTACATTTTAAAGAAAAGACATTAACGGCTTTTGTTAATGTTTAAAGGTATAAATATGTGGCACCCAGGAGTATTTGTTTATAGAAAGGCAGCCCTTCAACAACGGTTCAGTTAATTATTTTGTTGTATTTTGTGTTTTCATTGTTTTTGCTGTGTGGCACACCCTCACACTGGCTTGCATGAACAGTAACCTCTGGTGCTATACCCTTTTTGCGCCAGAGGGGGCAGTAATGGCGCCTGGGAGACAGAGAGACTGACTGCGAACCGTAGAAGCAGCTCAGATCGAGCGCGAGCTACGTTCAGCAGTCAGCACGGCGCAGCCTTTATGTTTGATTATTATTTTCTGTGATTACAGGTGAGTTAAGTGCACAAGCATTAAATCGAACGTGTTCTTGGTAATATTTGTAAGTTTAATAACTATTTTTGTTGGTTTCGATTATACTTTTAGATCGTTTGTATGGTAGAAGCAGCTCAGATCGAGCGCGAGCTACGTTCAGCAGTCAGCACGGCGCAGCCTTTATGTTTGATTATTATTTTCTGTGATTACAGAATAAAAGCCGACCTGTTACACCCCAGCCAAATGCTTTTGTCATAACGTGTGTAACATAATTTTGGCGAGCCAGCCAGGAGAGTTTAAAAAAAATAAAAGAAAAGAAATTAGCATCCTGAAACAACCTACTCGTGAGCCGAACCTAGACGTCACGCAAGAACAAGTATGGAGCAAGTACTGGATGAGACTATTGCGACGTTGTGGACTTTGGGGAAACCAGAGCTCGTCAAAGTGTGCCAGCATCTCAAGTGCAGCGAACCGGCAGGTGAAGGGTTCAACGGACAGACCCGCCGCGCCCTGACGAAGATGGTGGAAATCACAATTGCCGAAATAGAAGATGGTGAAGATCCCCAGGTTTTCCAGCAGTTTGTTAGCGAACTCCAGTCAGTTGTCCAGACACTTAAAGCACATACTAAAGCTGAACCAGAATCACAAAAATCAGAAGTTATCGCCCTAGAAAAACTCAAGCAGGAATACGCGCGACTTCAGCAGGCGCAGGCAGACGAATGTCGCATCCTGGAGGAGAAGATGGACGCTTTGACAGCGAGATTGGGTGGCGTGGCAGTAACTACTGTAAGAGAGGTGAGTCCACCTACAACACCCAGAGTGCCGGAAGTCACATTAAAGAGAGACTTCAAAATCTGGGGTCAGATCGGGGAAGCAGGACAGAAAGACAAGCTTTCTTTCACCAGTCTCAATAACCAGATCGAGTCAGGCATCAGGAAGGGATTCTCTGAAAATGAGATAATTGAAGCTGTCATCAAAGCAGTTAGCCCTGGCCTTCACCTCAGGGACTTGCTGGAAGTGAAGCGGGACCTCACGCTCCCCACTCTCAAAATTATATTAAGAGGACACTACAAAGTTGACTCATCATCAGATCTGCTACACAGACTCATGAATATATACCAAGACCCCAAAGAGTCTGCTCAAGCCTTCCTGTTTAGAGCAATAGAGCTGAGAGAGAAACTGCTCTGCAAATCTGGAGAAGACGACGAGGGGGAACGGTTCAGTTCAAATCTGGTCCAACGTAAATTCCTACGGTCACTCGAGACGGGTTTGTTAAATGAAGCAGTGAAGTTCCAGTTGAAACCTTACCTGAGCAACTTAAATGTACCGGATGAGGTGTTAATTGAAAAAATAAACGAAGCTGCTAGCCTTGAAATAGAGCGACAAAACAAACTTAAGAGACATGTATCAGCCAAACCACCCAGAGTAAACGAGATACAAGCAGAGGTGCAGTTCATTCACAATCATCCACCACAAGACATTGACAACGACACACTGGATGAAAGACGAAGTAAAGAAGGTGACAAAAGCAGTAGGAAGAAACCAGTGCAACATAGAGGACCAGATTCAGAGACTGTAAGGTTGATTGAGGGCCTAAGAGCAGATGTGCAAGAGATTAAGAAACTGTATACGGAGTCTGGGGCTGTGACACCAAAGCGCACATCCACTAGGGCAAAAGGATGCCAAACATGCAGAGAAGCGGGGACGGGCGACACCTGTCGACACTGCTTCAGGTGTGGACAAGAAGGTCATCTCTCCCGCGGCTGCAGACAGAGGAACTTGCAGGGAAACGGGAAGCGGTTGCTGGAGGGGGACCAGCAGTAGCCCAGTCACGTTTCAGGTCCCACATTGACATTGCATCCTTACAGGCCAACTCTGAAGGCTCATTAAAGCCGTCAGGCGAGCCCGAAGAGAGAAAGACTCCCCCACATTCTGACGGTTACATGCCCTTTCAGCGCCAAACCAAGCTCATCAGCCTCATCGGAAGAAGATGTGTTGTCCGGTGCCGATTCGATAAAGTACCAGTGGACGCTCTATGGGACACCGGGGCCCAGGCAAGCTTAATAAACAATGACTGGAGGAAGAAACACCTCCCTCGCAGCACACTAAGGTCCCTTTCAGAACTCCTATCCGAACCACTGGTAGCCTTAGCAGCAAATGGTACTGAAATACCTTACCTGGGCTGGATAGAGGTGGAATTTCACTTGGATTGTGACACTTCTCCCACTAGGGCATTACTCGTTCCCATTTTAGTCTCTGGTGACTCTAATGTTGCAGAACAGCCTATGCACAGACTAAACAGGGACTAAACTAGCAGATCACACACACAAAAAACCTACACATTCTTCCTCCTTTCACCCCTAACGACTTTATTCAAAAGTCTGGACACTCCACATAAACCAATCATTTTACCAACTGATCCATATTTTGTTCAATTAGTCAAAAATACTCCTCCGACATTATAGTCATCCAAGTCACACATAAAACAACAAAATGACAAGTGAGGATATAAATATGGTTTTGGGGATTTTTTTCAAAATAGCTCTGGAAGCATCTCACAATAACAAATGACCAAATTAAAAAAAACACCACAGTAATACCATGCAAAACCAAGTCAATGTAATAGAAGAAATAGTGGGCAAGTGGGACAAAGGACACGGGGAAAGAAAGCGCATACAGAAGATCAGTCAGACATTCTCAGTGTCTGTCAGAACAGCCAAGTCCATGCTGAAGATTTTGCAGACTCGCAAAGACAGTCAAAATGTTGGGACGGTCCACACAGGAAAGAAGGAGATTCTCCTGCCTGCAGCCCAAATAAGCACCACATACATCCGTGCACACGTGGGGGCCCAGTATGCAGGCCGAAGTCTACTGTTCGTCCCAGATGAGCTGTCACGGCTACCTGGGGGCCTGGTGATCCAAGAAGGACTGGTTACTGTCCCGCAGGAAAGGCCAGTATATATTCCGATCTCCATTGTAAATACGGACAAGCAAGACTTTACATTGTCCCCTCGTACGATTCTGGGTTACCTAGAGGAGATAAAAGCGGTGTCTCCAGTCACAACCCAAAGCCCTGGGAACACAGTCAAGAGACGGGAGAACAACTGTGGTGTCCGGGTCCAGGTAACTGAGGTCACCAGCAACCCCCAGACCCACAGTAAGCCGCCTCAGTGGGATCCCCCGGTTGAACTGGACCATCTCAGTCCTGACCAGCAGAAAATCGTAAAGCAGCTGCTACGAGAGGAGTGTCACGCGTTTGCGTATGACGACAAAGATGTAGGCTGTATCCCCTCTTTAAATATGCACATCACACTCCATGACACCACTCCTGTGAAAAAGACATATATTTCAATTCCAAAGCCCCTGCACCAGGAAGTTAAAGACTACCTGCAAGACTTGTTAAATAGGGGTTGGATTTCTGAGTCAAGGTCACCCTACTCATCTCCGATTGTTTGTGTCAGGAAAAAGTCAGGTGAACTGAGGCTGTGCTGCGATTACAGAGAACTCAACAGAAAATCCGTACCAGACAGGCACCCTATCCCGAGAATTCAGGACATGTTGGACTCTCTGCATGGCAGCTCCTGGTTCTCAGTGCTTGATCAGGGCAAAGCATATCATCAGGGCTTCTTGGATCCAGGGAGCCGCCCCCTGACAGCTTTCATTACTCCCTGGGGTCTATACCAATGGAATCGCATACCTTTTGGTCTCAGTTCGGCCCCAGCAGAGTTCCAACGGAGTATGGAGGACTGTTTGAAGGGATTGCGTGATGTTGTCTGTCAGCCCTACCTGGACGACAACTTAGTGCATTCACCATCATTCGAAACTCATGTCCAACATACCCGTGATGTGCTACAGAGGTACCAAACACATGGTGTCAAGCTCACTCCTCACAAATGTAGTGTTTTTAAGAGGCAGGTTCGGTTCCTGGGACGGATGGTGTCAGGGCAGGGGTACACGATGGATCCAGCGGAAATAGCCCCTGTCCAGGCACTCAAAGACAAGCCCCCAGCCACTGTAGGTGAGCTGAGCCGAGTCCTGGGTTTCCTGTCATACTACCGGTCATATATCCCAAACTTTTCCAAACTGGCCAAACCGCTTTACCAGCTCCTGACCCTGCCTGCAGACAAGCCACCACCACTGAAGACAAAAAAAATAGGGGTCAATAAAAAATACAGAGGACGGCCACCTCCTAGCACACCCATAACATGGACGGGAAGTCACCAAGAGACTCTGAACAAGCTCACAGACTGTATAACAGAGCCACCCATTTTAGGGTATCCTGATTTCACGCAGTCCTTCATACTGCACTGCGATGCCTCCCAAGAGGGTCTAGGGGCAGTACTATATCAGCATCAAGCGGGCAAACTGAGGGTAATAGCCTACGGTTCGCGCACACTGACACCCCCAGAAAAGAACTATCATATGCATTCTGGGAAGTTAGAATTCTTAGCCTTAAAGTGGGCGATATGTGAGCGTTTTCGCGACTACCTCTTCTACGTCCCACATTTTGTTGTGTATACAGACAATAACCCCTTAACATACATTCTCACTACGGCAAAACTGAATGCAACTGGTCACCGCTGGGTAGGGGAATTGGCCGATTTCAACTTTACAATCCGATATAGGCCTGGAAAAAGAAACGCGGATGCAGATGGCCTGTCCAGGTTACCTCTGGATATAAATCAGTACATGGCACAATGTAAAGCTGAAGTGGAACAGGATGACATCAAAGCAGCCACTGATAGTGTTTACTTGCAGAAAAGGAGCACAGGCCCAGAGAACTACATCATCAGCGAAAACGCCATCGGGTTAGTTCAAGATGCGGCGGCACCACCAGGCAAGACCCTCTCAACAGCTGAAATCAGGGCCAGTCAAGAACAGGACTCTGTTATCGGGCCTGTCCTGCACTACAAAAACAGTGAATACCTGCCCAAAGGCCAAGCCTTTAAGAAAGAGTCACCTGATGTTAGACTTCTCCTGAGACAGTGGAACAAACTATATGTGGATGAGGATGGCGTCCTCTACAGGCGAGTTAAGGGTAGAGGCCAGCTCCTACTTCCAAAAGTACACCATAGTCTTGTCTTTAGAGAACTGCACAAGGAGATGGGACACCTGGGGGCGGAAAGAACTTTGGGACTGATAAGGGAAAGATTTTACTGGCCAAGAATGCAAAAAGATGTAGAGCATTTTGTGATGCATGCCTGTGAGTGCATAAAAAGAAAACGACCCCAAAGAACTCACAGAGCTCCACTAACCTCTATTACCACAATGTACCCCTTTGAACTGGTGTCAATCGATTTTTTGCATTTAGAGACATGCAAACACGGGTACGAATACATCCTGGTGGTAATGGACCATTTCACGTGCTTCGCTGAAGCATATGCAACAAAGAACAAGTCGGCTAAGACAGTGGTGGACAAAATCTTTAACCATTTCTCTTTGAAGTATGGCTTTCCTGCGAGAATTCACCACGACATGGGCCGAGAGTTTGAAAACCAACTGTTTGCCCAGCTCCAGAAAGTCTGTGGTCTTCGTGGCTCCCACACAACGCCGTATCATCCACAGGGGAACGGGCAAGTGGAACGTTTTAATCGGACCCTGCTCTCCATGCTGAGAACCCTCACAGACAGTGAAAAAGCGGACTGGAAGGAATCGCTGGCAAAGGTAGTGCACGCCTATAATTGCACTAAGAGTGAAGCCACTGGGTTCTCCCCATATTATCTGCTTTTCGGCCGCACTCCCAGACTCCCAGTGGACATCCTGTTCAACTTGTCCAACCGAGAACAACAAGTCAGCTATGAGGAGTATGTGGAAAAATGGCAATCACAAATGAAAGCGGCCTACCAGATTGCGTCAAAAACAGCACAGAAAGAAGCTGCGAGGGGGAAACACTACTACGACCAAAAAACACATGGTGTTCAGCTGTACCCAGGGAACCGAGTCCTCCTTCGCAACCTCAAAGAGAGAGGGGGGCCTGGTAAGCTCCGTTCATATTGGGAAGATATGGTGTACGTAATAGTTGCCCAAAAGAGCCCGGACATGCCTGTTTATGAAAAAAAGTCGGAACAAGGGGGTAAAAGCCGTACAGAACACCAAAACCTGCTCCTTCCATGTAACAGCTTACCGGTGGAAAGACGGGACATCAAACAGCAAAACCAACAGAAGAAAAAGACACAAACAAAAGTATGGAGACAAAGAGAGACATTACAAGAGACTGTATACACGGACAGTGATGAGGAAGGTGCTCTTATCTGGAGGTCTCCTCGTCGACAAATTCATAAGGACAGCAGAACTCAGAGGCACATATCTGAGCCGGAGCAGCAGCTGGAGCAACCCCGAGCAGAGGACACTCATCACCTTGACGACCAGGCCTCGGAGGCAGAAGAGGATCGCCCGCCGACAGCAGAGGACGGAGCAGATCTGGAGCAGCCCAGTGACCATCCTTCAGACGAGAATGCGCCCCAGCAGAGAGGCAGAGACTCTAATGTCATGCCGTGGTCAGCACCTTCATCCCACATCCACCCACAGAGGGAGCGGCGGCGGCCCCAGGTCCTCTCCTATGATCAGCTCGGACACCCTACCAGGAGACCAGTGGGCTTGGACTGCATCGAGGTGAGTGTCTCACCCCCATGCTCACAGAACCTCTGGAGACCGTGGACATCAAACACCATATGGAAGCGTATGGAAGACTGAACTACTGATATGAACTCTATAAGACTGTGATGAGAAATACTAATGATTCCGAGAACACTGAAGTGCAATGCATAGAGACTAAGGGGACTGTATTACTTATGTTAGCAGTATCTCCATTGAGATTATGTGGTAATATAGTAACAGACAAAGTGACAGAGTAGGCCGTGTATGTGTCTGGTCACTAGGATATAAGCAGTGAACACTGTAAGGTGAACTTGTGTATTCATCGGGAGAAACAACATGTGCTTCTTCCTACAGTACCTTTGGTATTGCGTGGTATGTGAAAAAGGTAATTGCAAGTTGCTCCTTACCAGTGGTACCAGAAAGGGGATGCGTGTATGTGTATATTTATGTTCATATACTCACCATATACGTTCAAGGGACACTGTTTGGATAATACAGCGTGGTCGATATTCAAAAAGAAAAAGGAAAAAAAAAAACTTTTTTTTTTCCTTCTTTTAATAAGCAGGGGAGGGTGTGGCACCCAGGAGTATTTGTTTATAGAAAGGCAGCCCTTCAACAACGGTTCAGTTAATTATTTTGTTGTATTTTGTGTTTTCATTGTTTTTGCTGTGTAGCACACCCTCACACTGGCTTGCATGAACAGTAACCTCTGGTGCTATACCCTTTTTGCGCCAGAGGGGGCAGTAATGGCGCCTGGGAGACAGAGAGACTGACTGCGAACCGTAGAAGCAGCTCAGATCGAGCGCGAGCTACGTTCAGCAGTCAGCACGGCGCAGCCTTTATGTTTGATTATTATTTTCTGTGATTACAGAATAAAAGCCGACCTCTTACACCCCAGCCAAATGCTTTTGTCATAACGTGTGTAACAAATACTTTAGATGTATTTGTTAAACAATCAAACAAAAATGTGTTATTTTAAAGTAGTATAAAATATAACCTTAACTTTGGACGCAAGATGAACAACCTACACACACACTGCAAAACCCCAAGCATGTGCACAACCAAAGGTTGGCTTTTAGAGTTTGCTCAATCAAAAAACAAACACCTGGCATATATAATTTACGTTTTTTATTAAAATGTGTAAGGATCGTTCTGTTAGAGCGCAATTGTAAATTAGTATGATTGTAATACAAGTCATTTAGGCAACAAGATTTGAGGAAGAACCTAAAGAGTGGCTGGAAATGACCGACCAGGCAGACAGAAGTCTGCTTTTCTTATCTCGCAAGTCATGGAAGTGTAGGGGGGTGTAGGAACTGTGGAATCATGCAAGGGTGTGTAGCGCCCCTTTGCTCTCCTGGCATTAAATAGGGGTAGCTACCCCAGGTCCCTTGGTAAGGGGTGTAATCTCTTACTAATAAATAATTTACCTTACTTATCAAATTTAGAAGCTTTGTTGTCCAGGGGACTATAGGTATCAACGTCCCTATGAAAACTAATATTAAACCCAGGGTATAAACCTCCAAAAGATATATAGTTACCTGTTTTACTTACAACTATGCTTTCTAACTAATCATTGTAAATGTATCTTCCCCAGAAATATTGGTACCCTTAAAATACTTACTACCAGTATGCAAAGTATAACCAATAATGCACTCATTCAGAGAAATACACACACAGCAATATAAAACAACAATATCAGTATTTACTACAATGAAACTTAATCACATACCTTAACAATTTAACACACTTTTCCAGTTGTAAATCATTCCCACATCGTTACCTTAAATCAAATTCAAACTACTGGTTCTCCTACACATAAATCAATATTCCGTAATTCTTAAACTTATTCCTTCAAATAACAAAAAGTCGGCGTAAATTTAGAAACATAAACCCCAAATGTTCACCGTTGCAGGCCTGTCCGCCGCTCGTGTACGCTGTAGCCTCGCGAAATGGCGGCTTCCACTATATGGAAAATAACCAGGTACCTGAATCTTCGGGATATCACTGAATCAAAGAAATGGAAATCCTTTACTATGAAGATGAGGAGACTCCATCGACATCTGTCCGTTCCGTCGGTCCCGTCCGTCGCGAGGTTAGATGAGTCCAGTGCAACAGTTCGGCGAATCCGGTGTCCTCTGGGTCGCTGGCACGGCACTCGCGATGTTAGCTGTCCGCTAACTTTGCAGCTCCGTCCACCATAGGCACTTTTAGCCACCGTGCGCTGACTCTCTTAACTTTTGTCAGTGTCCTAAGCCGTTAACTTCACTCCGAAGTTACACTTACCCACCGACAAACTTTCCCACCCGTAGAGTTACTTTTAAACGATCTAGCCGATCATTTATGCGGACTTTTACAGGCGGTTTTAGCAAATACACTCTCCGTGTACTTCACCATTAACTCTCCTCCTTCCCGCCTCTGTCTCCTCTCTTCCCGCCTCTCTCTCCTCTCTTGTCCCTCCTCCTTACATCGTACTTCCTTCTACCCTCAGACACATACTCCCTTCTCATTGGTTCACTGGTTAGGTAATGCACATTACACATTCCAATTATATTCTTACAATACCAAACAATATTATAAATAACATTAAGCACAGAACAATACATGAACACATTTTTTCTTTTATGTGCAGAATTGGTTAACCTTGCAATACTAGCATTATAAATCTAACCCGTTAAAACCTCCTTTATTAAATGACATGAACTTATATTATTAACTATAATTATTTCTTCCACGGGTTACAGGTGTAAGAATTTAGGATACATTTTTGTTATTTTAAAGAAGGTGGCCATGATTATGTAATTACTTTTAATAGGAACTAGTAAGCTGTATTTAGCATCATGCATCAAATACATATTTAAAACTTTAAAGAATAAGGTCTTAGTTATTTTAATAAAGACATCCTACAAGGTGCCCCAGTAAGGGCCAGTAAGGGGTGAATGGTATCGGATGGCGGAATGTCGAACAGGTTCGTTAGAGGGTTAGAGTAGGCAGAACTATGTTGATGTCCTGCTCAATGGCTTTGAATATGTCCGTCCAGAACTCAGATAATCGAGAGAACAGAGCCAAAACATAGTTCTATCTCCTCTAACCCTCTAAACAAACCTGTTCGACATTCCACCATATGATACCATTCACCCCTTACTGGCCAAGCACTTCATTCTTTTAAAATATACATTTTGAAATGTTACAAATTTCATTGCAGGGGTCATCCCATCTAGTACTTAAACAGCATCAGTCTCCTATAGTGTAAGAACCTGGTCTTTGATAAACCTCAGGACAGGGCCTCCAAGTCTTATGAAAGGTCTTTAAGGACCATCCAATTCTGGTGGCCGTTTGGGAAATGAGGAAACAACTTTTGCACAAAGTGTCTGCTTTGAAATAAATGAAAGAGATGTTTCTTTGGCATGTTATGCTTGCCTACTAGGATTTTGACTGTTGCAAACACGCCATCCTCATATAAACTAAGAGTGTTGAGCCAATTTTCTGGCCATTTAAGAAAAGCAGCTAAAGTTTTTATACATTTAAACATTAACAAAAGCTGTTAATGTCTTTTATTTAAAATGTACAAGTCTATTTTGTCTGTTTTTTTTCACAATAAGACTCATGAACGACTAAGTTAGAATGTTTTGCGGTCTGAATACACATCACGGTCCTATACTTTCACTGACCTAAAGTTAAACTCTAAAGCCCCTGACCACCGATGTGTGTGTGTTTGTGCACATGAGCATGAACAACCATGTACTGGAAAAAATGTATTTATTAAAATAACTAAGGCTTTATTCTGTCAAAATTCTTAAAAAATAAGGACCAACGGTTAAATGGGGAACTATAGTCACTCTCTAGTCTCCCTGCATATTGGATGACCGCTGTCAATGTTGAATCTGGACTATGTTTCATTAACTATCAAGCAGGCTGCATCTCCGATACCATTGTCACCTTAACATGGTACACCATCTAGCATCTCAAATCATGCTTGTAGACGCTATAAACTGGGGTCGTGGGGTACCTTGTAGGATGTCTTTATTAAAATAACTAAGACCTTATTCTTTAAAGTTTTAAATATATATTTGATGCATGATGCTAAATACAGCTTACTAGTTCCTATTAAAAGTAATTAAATAATCATGGCCACCTTCTTTAAAATAACAAAAATGTATCCTAAATTCTTACACCCTTGCATGATTCCACAGTTCCTACACCCCCCTACACTTCCATGACTTGCGAGATAAGAAAAGCAGACTTCTGTCTACCTGGTCGGTCATTTCCAGCCACTATTTAGGTTCTTTCTCAAATCTTGTTGCCTAAATGACTTATATTACAATCATACTAATTTAAAATTGCGCTCTAACAGAGCAATCCTTACACATTTTAATAAAAAACGTAAACTATATGTTTGGTGCTTTTTTGATTGAGCAAACTCTTTTTGTGTTTTTGTGTGTGTGTCCGATACAACTGTAGTTTGTATACCTTTAAATATTAACAAAAACAGTTAATGTCTTTTCTTTAAAATTTACAAGTCTATTTCTGTCTGTTTTTTCGCGATAAGTTAGTAAACGACTAAGTTAGGGTGCTTTGGGGTTTGGTCACCCATTGCGATCTTCAACCTAAAGTTAAACTCTAAACCCCCCCCCCCCCCCCTCTCCCACCCCTGACCTCCGGGTGTGTGTGTGTTTGTGTGCATGCGCATGAATAAACATTTACTGAAAAAACGTATTTATTAAAATAACTAAGACTTTATTCTGTCAAAGTTTTTAAAAATGTGTTTTGATGCATGTCACTAAATGCTGAATAGTACCTAACCGGGGCTGCTCCCCCAGAGAGTTGCTAGTCCATATAATTTCGCACTTAAAATATGACGGGGCTTTTGCCATTGGAAAATAACGCATTTACTTAAAATAACACATTGACAAACACGACAAATGTTTTTTATCCCTTAAATTATTAAAATAACTAAAGTATTAGTCTAACAAAGTTTTTAAAATGTTTTTGAAGTACGTCGCTAAATACCGCTCACTAGTTCCTGCATCTATTAAATTAATAATGCGCTGGGTGTATTTTACTGAAAATAAAACTAACAAAATACAACTAAATTATTTTATTAATTAAATCTTATTGGCTTAAAACTTTATACTAATTTGTCATATGACCGTTTAAGCTACGGCACTTTATCCCGCTGATTAAGCAATTGAAGTTAGACACTTCATCCAGCCCCACAGGCCCGCAGCGGGGCATCCGGGGCTATGCTAGAGTCCCAGAGCTGTGGTGTTAGACATCGACTTTTATTTCAATTAGAAATATATTATTTTATACTATTTATGAATAAAACAGATTAACAAATAGACGTAATGTGCTTTCTGCCGGGGGTGTAAATTCTGTCTGTCTGCTTCTCACACTCAGGACCAGCGGTTAAACGAGATGTTACACGCACTCTGCAACAATTTGTCAACCAGTGGCCACTTTGTTTCATTGACGCTTCCTTGTCATAGGTTCCAAAAAGCTCTTGCGCCGACGCACCGTTTCCCACTGCCGCGGACATTAGCTGACCGACATGTCTAGACATGAAATACGCATAAATCCCCCCTAAAAACAGGATTGCTGTGTTTTTACCGTTATAAAATAGGACATTTTGTTAAAAAACAAACCGTTAACACTACACAACTTCTGCTTTTACCATTCAAAACTGCCCGACTTTTTTTTCCGCGTCCGGTGACCCCTTAAAATTATTATGCCGTAAAACATATTTAGAATATCGCATTAATAAATTCATATAATGTATTTTATTCTTTTAAAGACTACTGATTCCAATTTGGTGCCATATGCTTTTATCTTGTAGGCCGTAGGATAGCTCCATTTCTACCAGCTATAGGCCATGGTACGTCTGGGTTATTATGCTTAAATTCTTTATTAATTAGCGTTGGCTATGTGCTTTATAACACATTTTATACTTCTTTTACACACGTTTACTTATTGTACACACACTTTAAAGTTCTGAAAACGACTTGCCTCAGCTATTTTCAATAAAAGACAGTGGTGTGTGGGTTTCGTGGCTGCACGCACAAGCGCGACATGGAGAGAGCGAGCGAGTTATTTTAACAAGGATCGCCAGCGTTATTCCTTGATTCTTGTTGTCGAAATGCTTAAGATGTTTTATTTTAAATAACACATTAGCCGAAAAAGAGTTTCATTGCTTAAAAACGATGTGGTTAAAGGGGCTTATTTCAAATAAAAGATCCGCATGTGGTGTCATACATCTTTTCAAGTTCTGGTTATACCTTTTGATTAACCATACGTACATAAATTTAGCTATATGTAGCTAAGCAATCCGGGGGTGTTGTGTTAGAGATCGACTTTTATTTAAATTAGAAATAGATTATTTTACACTATTTACAAATAAACATATTGTAACGGAGTTGGACTGTAGGGGGCGGCGGCACCCATAATGCATTGCTCCCACCGAGGGGGAGAATCTGTTTACCTGTGATTCCTGTTGTTGTTGTTTGTGTTGTTTGGGGGGGGAAGTTGTTAGTATTTGTTAATGTAATTGGGTTCTGGCATGTTTGGAAATGTGTTTGGGTGGTTTTTGTGTAAACGCACGCAGGCTACCGTGGACGGGATCCTCGGTAGTACTGTGTATCTGGGCAGGGTTTTTGTGTGTAAGAAGAGTGCGAGCAAGTAAGCTTATGGCCCTTTGCTTGCCTTGGCTGTGCTTTTGTTCTGTTCTTTGCTGATGGAATAAAGCTCGGAGACTTCTCTCCTGTTAAGCAAAGTTCCTCGACTGTCTCCATTACTCCCTGGTGGCGAAAACCCAGAAAACGCTACATTGGTGTCAGAAGTGGGATCATGGAGATTTCGACGCTCGAGGAAATCGAAGAGCTCATCCGGCGGCTAGAAGGAGCCAGACCAAAGAAGAAGACTCCAAGGGGCACAGAGCATCAAAGGACAGCTGAGGGTCCTCCGGTGGGGTCTAGCGCGGCTGGCCCAGCCTTCCGGCAGCTGAGCGCGCGCCGAGGGCCGGCAGAAGATGACGCCACTGTGCGGCCCCGACAGCCCTGCGGCTCGACGGTGAAACTTCCGCCGTACAAGGGTGATGAGCCGCCGGACTCCTTCCTGACCCAAGTGCGGCTGGCGTCGGAGTTCAACGGCTGGACTTCGGCAGAGACGGCGGTCCGGGTCGCGTTAACCCTGGAGGGGAAGGCGCTGCGGGTCCTGGACGATCTCCTGCCGCACGAACAGAGCTCGTGGCCCGCCATCAAGAGTGCCCTACAGCGCCGGTTTGGCCAGCGGGTTTGCCTGGAGGACGCCCGTGCCCAGCTAGTTGCCAAGCAACGCCGCGACGGTGAGACACTAGGCGCCTTCTCCTCCGACCTTCGACAGCTGGCACAGCGGGGCCATCCAGACTTCCCGGTGGCCATCCAGGAAGAGCTAGCGTTACAGGCCTTCCTACGCGGTCTTCGGCCGGAGCGGCTGCGGGAATATGTGCGGCTCTCCGCACCCTGCACCCTAGAGCAGGCCGTGGACGTGGCTGAGCGGGCCGAGCACATCCTGGCGGACAAGCGCACAGCATCCACCACGGCGGAACGGGTCCGGCAGGTGTCCTACGAGGCGAGCGGCGACAATGCAAGGGTCTGCAGAGCAACGGAGCCGCCCAAGCGGACTGGAGTTCCGAACGTCACGCCGGGGTCAGGACGTCGGTGTTTCCGCTGCGGAGAGCTGGGGCACATCGCTCGCTATTGCCCTGCTCCTACGCCTTTGGACCACGTGCCCCAGCAGCAGTTAAACTAAGACGGGGTGGCGTCGAGGGGGAGCCGCCACCCGCCTCAGCTCCCTTTTCCCCGCTCTGTGGATTTAGTGCGCGTACTGGTCAGGACGGATTCTATGTGGACTGTAAACTGAACGGCGTGCCATGTCGTGCCTTGGTGGACACCGGTTCCACCGTGTCGCTGATCCGTACCGGACTTTTAGCGGATACTGACTCTGTTGCGGACGAGGGGACAGATGGGTGGGGAATCACTACGGTTACGGGACAGAGAGTGACTATGCCAGTCAGGAGGACAGTGCAGGTCATGGTGGGCCCACTCACTCTTGGACACTCGTTCCTTATCGGGGGAATTCAGGACCAGTGCATTTTTGGGTTGGACTTGTTGCGACGGATGGGCGCGGTGGTGGACACTGCTCGGGGGGTTGTACGGCTCGGGAAACAAACTGGGGGAATACCCTTATGCAAGCCAGGGTGGAATACTTCCGGGGCTCTTCTGCCGGTGCGGACTTGCGAACGGCCCTCGGAGTCGGCCGAGGGTGCCACGCGTACGGGACTGTCGCCAGATCGGCAAGCAGTGGATCAGCTGTTTAAACGCAGTTGCGAGGGACTGAATCCAGCCCAGAAGCTCGAGCTGCGCCGGCTGTTGGACAGTTTCATGGACATTTTCGCAGTTGACGAGAAGGACTGCACCCACACCAATCTAGTCCAGCACCACATCGACACTGGTGACGCGCAGCCAATCCGCCTTCGGCCGCGCCGACTACCGCTGGCCAAGCGTGGCCCTGCCGAGCAAAAGGTGCAGGAGATGTTGGAGGCGGGGGTGATCGAGCCGTCTTCCAGTCCCTGGTCAGCACCGGTGGTGATGGTGAGGAAAAAGGACGGTTCGTGGCGATTTTGTGTGGATTACCGGAGACTAAACGCGGTGACACACAAAGACTCATATCCACTCCCCCGCATTGACGAGGCCCTAGACTGGATTGCCGGCTCTACCTGGTTCAGTTCACTGGATCTACGGAACGGTTACTGGCAGGTGGAACTAGCTCCGGAGGCGCGGGCAAAGACGGCGTTCACCACTGGGCACGGACTAATGCAGTTTAGAGTGATGCCGTTCGGGTTATGCAACGCTCCGGCCACATTCGAGCGACTCATGGACAGGGTTTTAAGGGGCATTCCACGTTCGTGCTGTGTGGTTTATCTGGACGATCTTTTAGTGCACGCTAAGGACTTCGAAACGGCACTGGGGAACCTACGGGGGGTGTTCACCGCCATACGGCACGCCAACCTGCGCCTGCACCCGCGCAAGTGTCATTTGTTCCGCCGAGAAACTGCGTTCTTGGGGCATGTGATCAGTGAAAAGGGGGTAGCTACAGACCCGGCCAAAATTACCGCTGTCAAGGACTGGCCTGTGCCGGCTAACATCCGCCAGCTCCGGAGCTTCCTAGGTTTGGCCTCCTACTACAGGCGGTTCGTGCGGGACTTTGCCACGATTGCAAGCCCCTTACATCGTCTCACACAAAAGGGGCAAGCTTTCGTGTGGGACAGTGATTGTGAGCGTGCTTTCTTGACTTTGAGAGCCGCACTGATTTCCGCCCCTGTGCTGGATTACCCGGATCCCAAAAGGGACATTTGTGCTGGACACCGATGCCAGCGATGTGGGGCTGGGGGCCGTGTTGTCTCAGGAGGGGGGGCACGTTGTTGGATACTTTAGCCGTGCGCTTTCTCGGGCAGAGCGGAATTACTGTGTCACGCGACGGGAGCTGTTGGCTGTGGTGGCGGCCCTCAAGCACTTCCGTCCGTACCTGTATGGGCAGAGGTTCCAGCTCCGGACGGATCATGCGTCACTCACCTGGCTACTGAGTTTCAAGGAACCGGAGGGTCAGCTGGCGCGTTGGTTGGAGGTCTTACAGACCTTCGATTTCGAGATTCAGCACCGAGCGGGCCGCCTGCACGGCAACGCTGATGCCCTGTCCCGGCGGCCGTGCTCAGAGGGGGAGTGCCGTTTCTGCGAGCGGACGGAGGTGAAGGACAGCGCGGGGGAGCAGCTGGCCGCGGTGTGCACGGCGCGCCCTCAGGTCCTTGAGGAGGTGGACGAGCAGCGGTTGCGGGTGGAGCAGAGCCGTGACAGCACCTTGGGCCGGGTCGCAGAGTGGCTACGGACCGGTCATCATCCGCAGTGGGCTGAGGTCTCGGACGGGGACCTGGAACTTAAGGCATTCGTGTCGCAGTGGGGCAGCTTGGTCGAGAGGGACGGCTTGATCTACCGCCGCTGGACACAGGCAGATGGCGCGAGGGCAGTGCTCCAGCTCATCGTCCCCAGGTCCCTGCGGTCTGTGGTCCTTCCCCTAGTCCATGGAGCGGTGGGAGCGGGCCATTACGGGACGGCCAAAACTTTAAACCGTCTGCGCGCGCGGTTTTACTGGCCGGGCTGTCACGTGGACGTGGCCCTGTATGTCCACAAGTGTGACACTTGTACCGCCCAGAAGGGGCCGTCACAGCGCTCCCGGGCCCCCTTGCAGGATTATCGGGTGGGGGCTCCTATGGAACGGGTCGCCGTGGACGTGCTGGGCCCGTTCCCTGTGACAGACCGGGGGAACCGCTACGTGCTCGTGGCCATGGACTATTTCACAAAGTGGCCGGAGGCCTATGCGGTCCCCGACCAGAGCGCGGCGACTACAGCGGCCGTCCTTGTGGACGAGATGTTCTCCCGTTTCGGGGTGCCGGAGGAGCTCCACAGTGACCAGGGCCGCAACTTTGAGGCTGAGGTTTTCAGCGAGGTTTGTGGGATCATGAGCGATGGTCTGGTTGAGCGGTTCAACCGGACCCTGGCCACACAGCTCGCCATCCTCACGAGCGAGCACCAGAGAGACTGGGACGTGCACCTGCCGCTGGTCCTGTGGTCGTACCGCACCGCGGTGCAGGAGTCTACGCAGTCTACCCCCGCGGCGCTACTGTTTGGTAGGGAGCTTAGGACGCCGGTGGATTTGGTGTTCGGCCCTCCGCCCGAACCGGAACTTCCAGGTAGGCCAGGGCTGGACTATTTTTATGAGTTAAGGGAGCGATTGAGGGTGGTCCATGGGTTGACCCGACGGGCCTTGGCAGACGCTGGCTCCAAGCAACGGCGGGCGTACGATGTGCGCTCCCGCGGCCGCGACTTCGTTGCCGGGGAAAGAGTTTGGGTATATAGCCCGATGAGGAAGAGGGGGCTGTCACCCAAGCTCATGTCCCATTGGGAGGGCCCGTGCGTTGTGTTGGAGAGGCTGTCTGACGTAACCTATCGGGTCCGTTTGAAGAGAAGGCCGCGGGTGGTTGTCCTCCACCGGGACCGTCTCGCTCCCTACCAACCATCGGTTCCGCCGGTAGAGACTCAAGGGGTGGGGCAGGTTGAGGACGAGCCCCCGTCCCCTGTCTCTCCAACTCCTTTTGAGCGTGGTGCTGGGGACCGGCCGCGGAGGCGTCGCCGCCGGCCCCGGCGCCTTGCAGACTTTGTTACGGACTTTGCGTATGGGGACATCCGCAGCTGAGGTGGGGGCAGTGTAACGGAGTTGGACTGTAGGGGGCGGCGGCACCCATAATGCATTGCTCCCACCGAGGGGGAGAATCTGTTTACCTGTGATTCCTGTTGTTGTTGTTTGTGTTGTTTGGGGGGGGAAGTTGTTAGTATTTGTTAATGTAATTGGGTTCTGGCATGTTTGGAAATGTGTTTGGGTGGTTTTTGTGTAAACGCACGCAGGCTACCGTGGACGGGATCCTCGGTAGTACTGTGTATCTGGGCAGGGTTTTTGTGTGTAAGAAGAGTGCGAGCAAGTAAGCTTATGGCCCTTTGCTTGCCTTGGCTGTGCTTTTGTTCTGTTCTTTGCTGATGGAATAAAGCTCGGAGACTTCTC
The DNA here is from genome assembly GCF_023856365.1 of Brienomyrus brachyistius. Lineage (NCBI taxonomy): Eukaryota > Metazoa > Chordata > Actinopteri > Osteoglossiformes > Mormyridae > Brienomyrus > Brienomyrus brachyistius. Next base: position 3,134,518 of record NC_064545.1, on the reverse strand, counting down.
TCCTGTTAAGCAAAGTTCCTCGACTGTCTCCATTACTCCCTGGTGGCGAAAACCCAGAAAACGCTACAATATAAAATACAGAATTAGTGTGCATTCTGCCAGGATGGCGGCTTGCTTCTCACAATCCAGGGCCATCGGTTAGCATCACGACAACAATTTCCGCTGGTAGCCATTTTACAGTTGCTTGACGCAACGAGCTGGCTCAATAAAGGAAATGCTGTGTCGATCTACGATCTACAGGCATGCGCTAAATGAGAGTGAGCCAGAGAGAGAGCGCATGCGCTCATTTAAACAAGAATTAACCGCGTTATTCCCTGATTATTGCTGTTGAAAATGCTCAGAGCGCTTTATTTTGTTATTCACATTCGTAGAAAACTGCTTTACTTAAAAACATTACAGTTATAGGGATTTAATTTGAAATAACAGGCGCTCCGCCGGCGTCGCCATTTTGAAAGGGGCGTCCGCGTGGGTGCTCATGCGCTAAGCGCTGGACTAGCGATCGTCCACAGTGTTGCCAACTTAGCGACTTTGTCGCTAGATTTAGTGACTTTACAGACCCCCTTGATGACTTTTTTTCAAAAAAGCGCCTAGCGACAAATCTAGCGACTTTTGGACAGACCTTAGCAACTTTCCAAATGTCGCCAGTACTGTCCTGTAAGCGCGAGGTCTTGCTTTCCCGGGACAGTTACTCATATCCCTGTGTCTGCTCTGATCAGTGAGCGCTAGCTCTGCACAGCAGCTGACATAGATGTGAATGAGCTTCGCATGTGCAAACGGTGTTGCCATGGCCCAATCCGTCCGTGAAATAAGGACGGAAAGCATTCTGTGGCATAAATTATATCTATTTTCATTTTACTTGTAAATATAACTGATAATATCACAACACATATGCTGTCTTTAACTTACCTACAGTAATGATTTTGTCCAACGCAGTTATAAATCCGGATTCCGGAATTATTTTATTGCAGAGGATGTAACTCCTGGTTAATAAGTTCCGTTATGTTGTCTGACATAAAATATGTAACATAATTGATAACAGTTTTATATTGGACACGTGAGGAAGGATTAGGGAAAACACGCAGAATGCAAATACGACGTAATTACGTCATCAATATGCAAATATACGCTTGACATCATCTAGCAACATTTGGCGACTTTTCGAGCAGACTTTAGCTACTTTCCATTGAAAATAGTTGGCAACACTGATCGTCCATTCCACCCCGCATTGTTCAAACAGAGAAGTCGCATGTGGCGGAGCTCCGGGATCGTTTCGTCCTATTTCTTCTAAAAGTTTGCTGCTTACATGCTTTCTCCAACCTGGTAAATATCACTAAAGTCTTTCGTGGTGGTTAAATGTAATGAGTGTTCTCTTCTTTTAAAACGACGTGCGGTATGTTTATTGGCTTCGCTTGCGCTTGTTTAAATTTGTTCTTCTGCTGCTTCTTTTGGGCATGTTTGTTTAAAATCACCCTGCTTTTATTTTAACATAACACTAAAGTTTTCCTTCTTTAAAACAGTTTGGTGCTTTCTTCTTTTAAAATACGCCGTGGCGCTTACTAACAACACGTGGCTACGGGGCTGGACGGACCCCCCGCTGAACGTGTATGCGCTAGCTTGCCTTCGTCCTGCTCTATGTTTTATTATACCTTAAAAACGTAATTAAAAAAGCACATTAATAAATACATGTAATGTATTTTTATTCTATTAAAGTTTAATCTCCCAAACCATATGCCCCCCTATCGGCCACATGTGGCATAAGCATGTATTGATACCATATATGGACATAACGGCAATCTCCCAAACCATATGCCCCCTATCGGCAACACGCGGCATAAGCATATATGATACCATATATGGATATAAGCCATCGACCAATCAGAATCAAGGATACGCCCCTTCCTCTTATGACGTGGTGCATTAAGCTCCGCCCAATGTACCACCTAATATATATTCCCCATTTGCATCTGATTTCCACCAGACTGATCACAATCATGTGTGCTGCGTTTGAGCTGGATTGTGCCGTTAAAACTGTCCATTGTACTGCTTTAGTTGCTGAGATAATAATGTTTGTAAGGTTGCAGTTGTCTCCAAACTGGTCTCAATCGTTTGTGCTGTTTAAAAATTGTCTGCATTGTTGTTTTTTCTAAGTTATACCTCATAGTGTCATACCCGGCTCGTCCGCTCCTCGTGTGTGCCACGCCCCCTGATTACCCACGTGTATTTCCCTGATCGTCTCCAGCTTTGTCTAGTTACTTTGATTAGTCCTGTGTATTTAAGTCCTGGTCTCCCCGGTTTCCCTTGTCCGTCATTGATGTTTCCTGCTGTCTGTTGCCGTCCAGTGTTCCCTGACCCGCTTATCCTTATTAAAACCCCGTTTTCCCGTATCCCGCTTGCCTGCCTGCTCCTTACCCGCACGATCGCCGCTTATCTCCGGCGTGATCGTGACAGAATGACGGACCACAAAAAGAAGCGGAGAGGGAGGAAGAGGCTCCCACAAGAGCCGATCTCTCTCGGCGCCTGCTCGCTCTCCAGGCTTTGGCTTCCGGCGGAGGACGAGAGGGAGGTACCTGCCCTACCTCCAGCCCGGGGGCCGACCACACGCGTCCCCGATCCTGCGTGGAAGTACTGGCTCTCAAGTGAGGACGAGGACGAGGAGCCCTTCCACTACCCGGAGCCGGAAGCCTTTCTTCCACCGTCCGTTTTCACGGACATCGCGCCGCCTCCCGCAACCGCCAGGCGCCAGCGAGGGAGACGGAGGAGAACGGCGATCGCCAGTACGGAGGACCTCCCTCCGTCATTGCCGGCGGACCCCGCTCCCGTGCGGCCGCCATTGCCGGCGGACCCCGCTCCCGTGCGGCCGCCATTGCCGGCGGACCCCGCTCCCGTGCGGCCGCCGCCGCCTGCGCAGCCGCCTTCGCTGCCGCCGCCGCCCGAGGACCCCGCTCCCGTGCGGTCGCCGCCGCCTGCGCAGCCGTCTTCGCTGCCGCCGCCACCCGCGGTCCTAGCTGACCGATACTTCACCCTCCAGGGGCTTTATTGGAGGGTGATAGGAGAACCGGCCCCACAGGCCCCCCTGGAGGGGGAAAGACTCGCCACACAGCTGGGGCAGGACTTGGCCTCCTTCACTCCAGAATCCCCTTACTCAGATCTGGAGAGGATTGCTGAGGACCTCCGGAGGCTAATCAAACTCCGGAGAGCCTCGGCTGTGACTTCCGAGTCGCCGCCATTGCCGGCGGACCCCGCTCCCGTGCAGCCACCGCCTGCGCAGCCGCCTTCGCTGCCCCCTTCACCTGCTGCAGCTCCAGGGCAGGCGCCCCCTCTGCAGCCACCTCCTGTTCCTGACCGCGCTCCTGTTCCTGACCGCGCTGCAGCAGCTCCCGAGGCGCCCCCTGACCGCGCTGCAGCAGCTCCCGAGGCGCCCCCTGACCGCGCTGCAGCAGCTCCCGAGGCGCCCCCTGACCGCGCTGCAGCAGCTCCCGAGGCGCCCCCTGACCGCGCTGCAGCAGCTCCCGAGGCGCCCCCTCCGCCTGCTGACCCTGTTCCGGTCCCTGTCCCTGGCCCCGCTCCTGTCCCTGGCCCCGCTCCTGTCCCTGGCCCCGCTCCTGTCCCTGGCCCCGCTCCTGTGACTCCTCTGCCCTTGCCTCGGCGTCCTCGGCCCCGACCGAGGGGCGTGATGTCCATGTCCCGTAAGGGGCGGGGACACAGACGCAGGGCTGGGGTCCCGCCCGCCCTGTCCCCTGGCTCGCCCTGCCTCGCCTGCGCTGGGGCTCGGTTGGCGCCTGCGGGTCCTGGCCCTCCGGGTCGGCTGTCGCCTGCGGGTCCCTCTCCGATGCCTCGTCGCCCCGCCTCGCTCCCCTCTCCAGAGCCTGGTCGGTCGCCTGCGGGCTCCCCGACGGCGGCTCCTCGGTTGCCTGCGGGGCCCCTACCTCCGACCCTCCGCCGGACGTCGCCGCCTGCTGCGGCTCCCCCCTCCTCCGGGCCTTCGCCGTGGGCCCCTCCTGCTCCCTCGTCCCCTTCCCCGGTGCTCCCTCCTGCTTCCTCCCTGGCCCCTCCGCGGGTCCCTCGCCCTGCCTCCTCGGCCCCTCCGAGGTCCCCTCCGGCTCCGGCCTCCCGGCCGCCTGCGGCCCCTCCGGCTGCCTCCCGTCGCCCGCTGGGGCTCCCTCGGGCTCCCCTTCCTTCCTCCTCCTTGTCTCCCTACGCCCCTGCCTTTGTCCCGCCTGTCTCTGCCCCTTCGTTTTTTGCTCCCCCTTGCTTTGTTCCTCCCGTCTCTGCTCCTCGTCCTTCTGGGTTCCCTCTGTTCACTCCTGGCCCTTTTGTTCCGCCTGTTCCCTCCGTGTCCCCGTTTCTTGTCTGTCTGTCTGCCTTTCCTGTCCTGTGTCATGTCTTGTCCTGGCTTCTGCCTCTGTGTCAGTTTTGCCTGTCTGTCTTGTTCCCTGTCCCTCGTTGATTTCTGGTTTTGTTTTTCAGGTCCTGTTTTGCCTCGTCCCGTCCGTCGCCCCCTTCCTTGGCGCGCCCGGAGAAGCGCGCCTTTGGGGGGGGGGTTCTGTCATACCCGGCTCGTCCGTTCCTCGTGTGTGCCACGCCCCCTGATTACCCACGTGTATTTCCCTGATCGTCTCCTGCTTTGTCTAGTTACTTTGATTAGTCCTGTGTATTTAAGTCCTGGTCTCCCCAGTTTCCCTTGTCCGTCATTGATGTTTCCTGCTGTCTGTTGCCGTCCAGTGTTCCCTGACCCGCTTATCCTTATTAAAACCCCGTTTTCCCGTATCCCGCTTGCCTGCCTGCTCCTTACCCACACGATCGCCGCTTATCTCCGGCGTGATCGTGACACATAGTTTATGCCTTTACATGATCAACATATAGTGCTCAGGCTCGTGTTTCTCATGTAAACAGAAGGTGGAGCATTTGATGGTTCCCGCGACAAAGCTGTAAGCAGACTTAGCCAACCCTGCCAACCAGATACCACACTTCAGGATCGTGCCAGATATTTTCACAAATGACTGACTGTTAAATACTGCCTTGTTACATGCAGGCTTGTTATCATCTGTTCTACCAACTCATCAGCTTCTTATAGAGTCCTAATGATTACATTCTCTATGCATTATGAAGTGCTAAATAAGCGCTCCTTCCGGAGCTCGGTCACACGGCGGAGGTTGTCGCGCACCTCCTCTGCCAGGTGCGCGTTCTCCTCAAGGGATAGCTCATCCAAGATGTCCCTGCAACGACTAATAAGGTTCCAGGCAGGGATATTGTCGCGGATGCCGGGCCGGGCTATCCAGAAGAGCACCTGTTCCACGTAGCTGATAAAATCCTCCTCAGCGACGGAAGATGCTTTGTTTCGTTGGTCTGTCATTCTGTCACGATCGCAGTTTAACGGGAGCGGCGGACGGGCAGGAAACAGGCAAGGCAGGCAGGATACGGGGAAATACGGGGATTTATTATGAAAACGGGGTGCTGGAAACATCTCACGCAGACTGACATCAATGACAGACACTGAACTCTGGTAAGGCATGGACTCAAATAGACAGGACTGATTGAAAATAATCAGACACAGCTGGGTACGATCAGGGAAGCACACGTGGATAATCAAGGAGGCGTGGCACACACGAGGAGCGGACGAGCCGGGCATGACAACATGCCCCCGTTGCATCATTTATCTGAATTATACATATGTTTTTACTGCAAAAGTTAATATTTTGAATAAATTCTTATTTCCAGCAAATACGATTCATACTATTTTAAGCTATTTTACAACATGTATTTTGAGAAACGTTAGTTAAATGGAAGGATTGCTTTGTAGTCTTATACTTGTAAAAAATCTCATAAAGGTTGTGAAAAAAGACATGTTTTTACAGTACAACATTAGAAAACAAGTGACATTTGTATTTTACAAAGTTACTGCTTACCTGAATTTGCAGTTATCCATGGATTGAAGTGATGAGTTTTTTATCTCATCGTCTCAGCGAAAACTCTCTTCCATCATAAAACAAAAAGTTGCAGCTCCTCAATCAGTGTAAACAAAACCCAGACATGTACCCTTCTTTATGGCTGTTTTTGCATGTTTTCTTGATCCAGTAACAACTACGTTATCATAGGAATAGCACAGTTTGCGAAGGGGTGTGCGATGAGTGCTGCTTTAAAACTTAGATACTCGAGTCAGTCACTCACTCTTATTTTTATTCTCCTTACAAACCTTTAAAATATATTTGGTTTCTACTTATATGTATTTAAAAAATAGACCATTCAAGGTTTCTGGCACTGTTTTTATTTAATGTTTTTATGACAAAAACCTGAGTTTATCCCACCAGTGGCATAACCCAGCGTTTCTCAAACTTATCTCTCCTGGGGACCAGTCATGTCAGGCTTTGGGGCTGCAGGGCCCTGCATAAATGACCACCCCCAAACCCTGTGGATGCGTATCCACATAGATAGATATTATTACTATAGATAGATAGTATTACTATTATTATTATTGTTATTATTATACCTGACCTGATCTGACCGAATTTTGATTGGTGCAGAAGCGAGGCTCCACAGACTGGCAGGAACCCTCTCACGGACCGGCACCAGTCCGCGGCCCATAGTTTGAGAAACTCTGGCATAACCGACTCCAGAGGATTATGGTGCATTCCATTTGCCTTGGGATCCAATTTTCAGATTCGTCACATCCAATAAAAACTCGGAAAAACCGAGTCGGATGCGTTCCATTTGCCACAGAAGTACCCATACCACGGACCCATATGAAAAAACAAGATTTTTTGCTTAGCCGGACACCTTGTCAGATTTAAGGATTAAATGGCTATTATCTTCCTTCACTTACAATTAGTTTGAACTACCTTAAATTCGACTAATAATCCGACTAATCATGAAACCCAGTTCTAGCCCGGTTAATTATTAGCCATTGTTAGCAATATCAATTGATAACACATTATGCGCGGTGCTTTACGCATAAAAAAAAATCCGCAGCAGCATGTCCACAGATAAGTTGTGTCTGACCGATTTAATGAACCACAAGTGAGAAGTAGTGCTTAAACAGTATAAAACTACTTTAACTTTTGTTGATCAAGGGCGAAGCCATATTGAATTCTGAACTCGGGAGGAGACTCTGTACTGCTCCGAGATATTTCTTGGATCTCCGAGAATCGGGATTTTGCATGTTGTCACTTCTGCCTTCAAAACTCTGAAATCCGACTCGAAATCCGAGTTCCGAGGGCAAATGGAACGCACCATTAATCTTGATATGCACTTTGACCGAAAAAACACTAAAATACGAGTGTGCTGCATGTAAATGACCCTTATGTGCTGTCTGAGTAAAGCTTAAGCATGTTTAATTACATTTTCCACTATGCACTCTGAAGGAGAAGGACCGCGCTGCAGCCTGCAGGAAAGGGCGGAGCGAGATGTGGGAGGAGAGAAATGTCACACAATTGCCTTACAAGGATACAAGATGTATAGATGGCGGATAACATGGTCCTCATTTGTTGTTTAGACTGTCGTGTCACGGTAATTAAGAGCAGAAGGATCTCAGTGTTTACTAATAAATGTGGTTATCCTTTACTTTTGAGTAATCGTTACTACCAAGTACTCGGCAGTCCAGTATTCGTTACTTAATACTTATTACTCAATACACGTTACTACAATGAACTTAAGACGTACATATATCTTCTGTCGTTAGAACGCGATGGGCGACTAATTACCCCGGCCAATCAGTGCAGTGACCCAGCCCCCCCCCCCATCAGATTCGTATGTGGGCCATACAACATGCAGGCAATGAGCGCAGGCTTCAAATAATGGAAACCAGCTGCATGCCAGCCAGAACTGCCGCAAACAACTGTCTGTATGGAGAGTGTCGATTGGGCGGTTTGATCAGTCATTCCGTTACTGTCAGCAACGAATCCTTGAACAGCTGAATACTCGTAAGGATTCATTACAGCCTGATATTCGTTACTTACTTACTAGTTACTACTCAAATCTACACCACTAGTGTTTACAGTACTAGTCTAAGTAAAAGAATGTCTACTAACACTGTGCATGCATTTATGTGTTTTTAAGCAGAGCATATAGGTATAGGTGGATTTTCCTCCGGGTACTCCGGTTTCCCCCCACAGTCCAAAAACATGCTGAGGCTAATTGGACTTGCTAGATTGCCCGTAGGAATGCATGTGTGAGTAAATGGTGTGTGAATGTGCCCTGCGATGGGCCGGCCCCCCATCCAGGGTTGTTCCCTGCCTCGTGCCCATTGCTTCCAGGATAGACTCCGGACCACTGCGACCTAGTTGGATAAGTGGTTTGGAAAATGGATGGATGGATGGATATTGGTATAGGAACTCATTAACGTTAGGTTTCGCGATTCACTGACAAGAGATTAGGAAAATTTACACATTAACGTTACTACTTAAATTGACCATAACCTTATCCCTAATCCTAGCCCTAATCCCCTGAACCACCTGTGGTACCATTATCGTCATTGCACCCATATGTGGTAACTGAGTGACATCTGGATCAGCCCCATCCAGGCTGCAGCAAGGTGTACTTGTTCTGAAGGGCTGTATTAGGTCACGTGCCTCTACATGGCCAAACAAAATATTGCAGTGTTCAAAAAGCGGAGCATGTAACCAAGCAAACTTCCAACATTTATTATATATTTAGAAGTAAATGTTACAATCCAAAGCACATGTAAATAATTCGCATAAGTATATAAGAATTATATAACATTATAGGATATAGAAACATAAGTATATACAAGTAATTTACCATTAGGCAGGATTAAAGTGACATCTTCCTTGTCAATATACTTAGTAGGCAAATCAGTTAGGCTAGACTGGTCAATTAATAATAATTCTGTTAATTAAAATGAGTGAAAAATAGGTTCAAAGAAAGTAATGTGTCCTCTCAATCCTAAACTGCACTTGTACCATTGAAGGATTCTCATATTTGTGAGAATGACCAAATACATTGATCAGCCATAATATTACAATCACCTACTTAATATTGTGTAGGTCCCCTTTGTGCCACCAAAACTTCTGTGATCCATTGAAGCATAAAGGTGTCCTGTGGTATGTGGCACCAAGATGTTAGCCCTGGATTGGACTAGTTTGTCCAGTACCCCCTACATATGCTTGGTTGGATTGAAATCTTCGAAATGTGGAGGTCAAGTGAACAACTTGAAATGTTTTTCATCCTCAGACCATTCCGGGACATTTTTTGCAGTGTGGCAGGGAGCATTATCCTGCTGTAAGTGGCCACTGATATTGGAGAATACTGTCTTGAAGGGATATTCTTGTCAGTATAGTAGTTATGGAATTTATCCTATTACTGACCAAATATACTTCATTCCTCAACTTGGTTCAAACCTTTAATACTTGTAGAGTGAACAACTGATGTATTTAATTTCATTTAAAAAGGCAAAGACTGCAGTCCCAAGTGCAGCAAAATGAATCTAATTATCAGTATGAGAAACCACTGGTCTGCTCATTTTAGATGGTGTTTAATGTATTAGCTTATTAATTACACATCTTAAAAGCCTTTTTATCATAAAAGATATGAAAAGTGTCCCCTGGCACTATACTTTGAAAGGCCAGATTTAAAGGGCATTACATACTATTTTGAATTATAATATATTATCCATCCCTCTAACTACTTATGCATTCTATAATTGTAGAGAGTATGGAGCCAGTGCCAGGCAGCACAGGGCACAAGGCAGGGGGGCACCCTTGACTGGATGCCAGACCATCGCTGGGCTCCCAGGCATAGTCACACGCCTGTCTCAAGAGAGAGTAAAATGGGAAATTTGAAAAGAAGTATTCCAGTGTAGCTGTACTTGGACTTGTGCAATTGGCACATAAAGCATAATTTCATTTCACTGCATTTCATTTCAAATAAGCATATGTATGGAGGGGACACACACTGATTTGAACCCCCAATTCTTTTAAGAGTTAGAGGAATTAATACTTGTCCCTAAACAGCCCATGCAACAATAATATTATAATCTAATATTATTATAGGCAGCTTTTGCCTTATGTAAAACTGGGACTTAAGTAAATCCAGACTTAATGGTGTAAGGACATAAAACTTATCGGTCCTGCAGGCCCCAACTCTGATCAGCCTGCATCAGTCTATTTCAGAGCGCCGCTGGCCCAGGCAAGACCAGACTCCACGCATCAAACCATCCCTTTTAAGGAAGGCAAAGAGACTGGATATAAATAACTGGAGCAATACAGGAAAAGCAAGACCTTTCACCCCCAGAGTGACCGGAGTTCCATAGTCAGTCCACAGCAACAACAGCTGTCAGTCTCCATACACTGAGACCTTTTCCACTATAAACAGGATAACTCACCACATATAGATGTTAGGGACAAATACACACATGTTTGGTCTCGTTTGAATACGCATGAGACGGCGAGTGTTATACACTTAGATTTAATGCAGTATAGTTTTCCCTAAGGGAAATATAGAAACTTTGGCTAAACCTACCAAACTAAGAGAGCCTCCCACATGGTAGAACAAGGAAATTATAATCGCCCCCTAAAGTGATCTGATTGGCTGGGGACTTGAGAACCAAGGCCAACAATGCCGCTAAAATTAACCATTGACCGAAATTGGTCAGTCTTCAGAGACATGCCATCACCTGGTTTGGATACTTAAGGAAGGGCCTTAGAAGAAGTCGGAGAGTCACTCTGTAATCAGAGCTCCCACAGAGAACTGTGCGAAAGTCCATCTGTAGTCAGATACTTTCCGCAGAACTTTGTGCACTCTCAGCTGAGGAATGTGATTGTTTAATATTGTATTTGTCCAAATGTATTTACAAGTATGTGGCCACATGTCAATGATTGTATATTGTAGTATGTTTAATAAATGTTGTTTCGATTACTTTATGACTGTCTGATTTGCTAACTTCTTTATAAACCTTCCAGATTGGGCTTCTATCCTGATTAGGACTAAAGTGGTAACAACTATCTTGCAGCCTCTGGGTTAAATCCCCTTTATCCGGATCCCAAACTCGACTGCCCAAGTTAAGTTAGGTGGATACCAAAACCACACCTCTGGAGTTCGCACACGCTCAGTTACAGGCCGACTTAACCTCTGAGGTCAACACATGCTGATGAAAGGTACCGGTCTACCCTCTGAGGGGCGTACACACTATGTTCCTAGGCACCGGGCATAGTCCCTGAGACGCTCACATGGTAAGACAATGGGTGGCATCGGCGGAGTCCCTGAGACGAGCCCAAAGTAAAACCTCGTACAAACTACCGCAACAAAAGGCGCGCCGTCACAGCCGCTGAGGTTGACACATGTTATGATATGGGCTGCCCCCGGCTGAGCCTCTGAGGTGGACGTACGTGTGGTTCAGGTAAACATTGGCTTAATCTCCGAGGCACCCACATGCTCAGTAATTGGCAGACACTGAGCCTTTGGGGAATTATATAGGTCGAGGGACCCGAATAATCAGAGGCTGACATTGTCTTAAATGGTGGCGATTTCCGTGCCTCTAAGACAAACCCTGTGGAACAAGCCCACGGATCGCCCTGTCGGCCGAGGCGAATCTGGCGGACTCCTTCGGCAGGGGTAAACTAGAGTTGGTAATCTAAAGGAGAGTCTCTAAGTAATCCGAACAACATAAACGTCATGACTACAATATACTGAAATAAGGTCATTAATAAAATGGAGTCAGATATGTGTCTAAAAGAATATCTTATATATTAAAAAGGGTAAGTAATTCCCAGGAGCGCTTGGAAGGACCAACACGCATTCACAGCCTTCGGCTGCGCCATTGGATTCCGCCATTGGGCCAGTGGGCGGCTCCCTATAATGGAAAAGACTTAATGTTTCCTGATGTGCTAACACAAAAAAGTCACATATGCTTGCAAGTAAATTTACAATGTATCCTTTCTTTTATTTAATATGTATTCTTTAGTACATCTATTTTCCGTAACTGCTTGTTCTATGCAGGGTTGCAGGGGGTCCAGAGTCTATCCTGGACGCTGCAGGTGCAAGGCAGGTAACAACCCAGTATGAGGAGCCATTACTGGGCACGCTCACACACCATTCATAATTTGGTAACTAAAATTAACCTCTGCATGTTTTTGGACCATAGGAGGGTGGGAAAAGGGTTGAGAGATAACCACATGACAACAAATGGAGAACATGCAAACTCCTCAGACTTGGAAACCTAACAGAGATTTAAATAAATTTGGCTTACATGAAGTTTGACTTACATAAGGATTTGTGTAATTGGTTACTTGTGTCTGTCCAGATCTGCCTATATCTGTCATTCTTTTATTATATAATTTTTATTATTGTTTTATATAAATAAATCAGTTCATGTTTAAGATGAGGCATATAGAAATACTACATGGCTTGGTTGTTGTTCAGTGGTCAGTGACATCCCCTTGCCACCCAATGACATGCAGATTTGAAAGTAAAGATTTGCTCTGCTTGTATGGGGTTTGAATGTTCTCCCTGTGACAGGTGTGTTTCCTCCCACAGTCCAAAGACAAGTGGTTAGGCTTACAGGGTGTATCCTAGCATTATTCAATTTGCTCACTTGATTACAAACAAACAACAAACAAATTTATTTTTGTATAGCTTTATCACAACATTACAACGTCTCAAAGCGTTTACAGCAACCTCACCTAAAGCCTTCAGTGAGTAAGCCGTAGGCGATAGTGGCAAGGAAAAACTCCCAAGAAGGAAGAAACCTTGGGAAGGACCAGACTCAAAGGGGGAGCCCATCATCCAGGGGCCAACAGCGAGAGTCAAATAGGAAAGATGGTTAAGTGCCAAGTCACACTGTCCAAATCATAAGATTTGAGACACAACTGGGAAGCAGGGAGGTGATGACAAGTCAGTGCCGACTCTCCTTCCATTCGCCAGGCAACCAGAGGTAAGGCAGCGGGTCAAACATGGAAGATGACACAGGCAGAACGACGAGCTGGATGTAAGGACGTCACTGGTAGTGGCGACGTCACATGTAGCAGGGTGTGCTGGACTTGAATATTGAGAGTGAGCCTGAAACCCGCACATCCGGTGGAAGACCATTCCACAGCTGAGGAGCTCTATAGGAGAAAGCTCTGCAGCCTATCATAGCTCTTTCTACCCTAGGAACTAACAGATATCCCATGGCTTGAGAACGAAGCAAGCGTGGAGGATTTTACAGTATGTGGTCAGCAGGTATTCTGGTGCAAGACCATTCAGTGCTTTATAGGTTAATAGCAGTATTTTATAGTCAACCCGAGACTTAACTGGTAGGCAATGAAGGGAGGATAAGACCGGTTTGAGGCTTCATGCCTTTCCTCCACACTGCAAATCTTTCCTACTGCCTACTATTTTCATTTCTACTGCTTTATACTGCAACCACTGTATCAAACCATATCATCTCAAGCTATATCCTTGAATCATACTCTTTCTGTACATCTGACTGGGTTGTTGTTAAATATCAGTTTTTATTAAACTGCATACACTAGCTGAAGAGTACAGTTCCTTTTAGAAAGCAGATACTTTTGTTGTCGTATGAAGACTTCAATTTATCATGAGACAATTTCATATGCAAGATCTTTAGTAGACTTCTCCTGACTGTAATCTCATTTCTAGTTTTATTTTAGTATTGGAATATCTGGTTTTAAACCAAACTTAGGTTGATCTTAAACCATATTACAATGTAAAGAGCCCTTCACATTCTTACCAATACCTCCTCAACCTCTGTCCTTCAAATATAGAAATCAAGATTAATTTGAAAACACTGGAAAGAGAAATGATAGTAGAAGGTTTTTCCTAATTACATAAACCATATAAGAGAGAGGAACAATACCGGTTCCATCAAATTGACAGGTCAGGTCAAAAGGTCACTTGTGGGCGGGGCTTGTGTAGGCGGGGTTGTGGTGGTACGATGTGACGTCACGGGAGTTGGATTTATTTATTATTTATTTCATTATTTATTATTTATTATTATTATAAATTATTTTTAATGATTTATTTAATTATAATTTTATTTTAAAATTATATTGAGGAGAGTGTTATATTGAGGAGAGTGCTTATGAGTGTGTGTGTGTGTTATTTTAATAAGTTATTATTTTGTCGGGCACAGCCGGGGCCGAGCGGGGGTGGGTTACCTGATGGAGCGTGAGCGTACGGCGTGTCTGGTGTTACGGTACCGCGGTAAGGTCCCGGGCTTTGGAGAATCAGCAAAGGCCTTAGAACCCTGTGTCTGGTGCGGTACTGCGCTAAGGTCCCCGCGGGCTCGGATAATCCTCGGAGAGAGCGATGCCGGGGAGCTGAGAGCCGTGCCGCGGCGCGAGTCTGATGCCGGAGAGCTGAGAGCCGTGCCGCTGCGCGAGTCTGTGACAAACTCTGAGAGACTGAGACTCTGGGAGAAAATGATAAAGTTGGAGCGAAGAATGAGAGGAGGAGGAGGTGGAGGGTCTGTCGTCCAATAAAAACGCTTGGCGGTAGTTTTGACAATGTATGCGTGTTTCTTCCTCACGCAGGCGTTTGTATTACATCAGCGTATGGTGCCACACTTTTGAAGGCCGTCTCTATCGACTTGGGCCATACATGCACCCCCAGTAAAATCAGTTTGAAGCTTTGTTCCCCGTATATGACCTCGCACAAGTACAGATATGAGTGCACCTGGTTAATTACAATTAAATAATCTAGTAAAGACACGCAAGCGTATTACATCAGCGTATGGTGCCACACTTTTGAAGGCCGTCTCTAACGACTTGGGCCATACATGCACCCCCAGTAAAATCAGTTTGAAGCTTTGTTCCCCGTATATGACCTCGCACAAGTACAGATATGAGTGCACCTGGTTAATTACAATTAAATAATCTAGTAAAGACACGCAAGCGTATTACAGCAGCGTATGGGGCCATACTTTTGAAGGTCGTATCTAACGTCTCGGGCCATACATCAAGTTGGACACCTCGACTCCCAGTGCTTAACAGAGAAACGATATGACTGCACCTGGGGAGACCCTCGGCGAGCGGGGAGGGGGGCCTTTTCCTCCTAGGGTAGAGGCGCCAGGCCTTATCACCCGTACCACGCCCCCACCAACGGGGAATATATGGAGCTTTGCGATGTATGGGGAACACTAATTCTTAAAAAAATACAGACATGTCCAGCACTACCGAAATGAAAGATTCAGCCTCACCTTCTAAGACTCAGCAGGAGCAGGAGACCGTTATGCAGCCTCCGGGGGCTCCTAGGACGATTGATACGGCAAGTAGACGGGTACCTATGATGCGACCGTCGGAAGACCCGAGAGCTACCTGGGAGCTGCCCAACGGGGATAAACTGGTCTGCCTCTTTGACAACGCTGCGGAGGATCTGCGCGTCTTTCAGGTCATCGGAGACGGCCCAGACCCCACGAAAGACGACCCTTATCAGGTGTTTTTTTCTGAAACGGAATGGGGAAACTTGAAGACTATCGTTGCTCCGTTGATGGAGGAGACCCCCGACCCCGACATTCAGGTGGACAAGGGAAGAATGGAGATGTACTATAGAGATGCTCGTAAACAACGTAGCACCTTTATGAAGTGGGACGCGACCGGGGAGCTGGACAAGAGAATGCTGAATATATGGCAGCGGCCTAAATGCGACTGTTTTGGGCTGCTGATACCGTTTGTGATTTGGATGCGGGTGATTAAAGAAAAGTCCGGTTACTTCCAAGCGATGTTTAAGGAGAGTCGGGGGCGTAAGGAGATGCAAGAGTTGAAAAAACCTACGGCGTAAGGATCACCCCCACCCCCTCTCCCCCTCACCCACCGTCGCTATATAAAGTGGACTCCGTTACAACCCCTTTCACAAACATCAACAACATCATGGCAGCATCAGCAAATTATAGCAACAGTGTGTTCTCCGACGACGAAAGCGGGGACAATGAGGCTACAACTGCAACACAGGCCTCTGATCCTGGGGAACTCCCACCAACACCAGCCTCTGACGCCGGGGAGCTCTCCCCGTCCCCTCCATCAACACCGGCCTCTGATCCTGGAGAGGACTCTCCGGCGCCTGAGATCTGCACGCTTCTCTCCAGACCGGCTCTCTGCCGTGGGATGCTGACTTGTATTAAGGCTATGATAGTGGGCCTTTTAGCCTCAGTCATCAGGAAACATCAAGAGAGAAACTGCTACGGTTGTGAAGTGCGGCACCCCAGTCAGAGACAACACCCTTGTTTGTTTCCCCCAGGTAGAAATTACTTTTACATACACTTTGACTCTGTGTTGCGTGACCTCTGGACCGACCGGCTGACACCCGCCTTGACCCACGTTCTGTCGACCCTGGGCATCGGAGCGGCCGTCGGCAGGTTGGAGGGGGCAGTGGAAGCTATCCTGTACGATCTGCATGAGGCCCGCGACGGCATGCTGGAAATCAGTCGACTGGAACAAGATCTGTTTGAACAGAACCCCTCCCTTAAGCAGCTCCTGGAAGAAGAATTTCTGACTCGTTGGGAGGCCTGAGAGTAAAACAAAAGCATCTTGTGATGGGGAACGGTATCGGGAGACTCTTACGACGGTTTATGTTAAATGTTTTTTTAGAAAAAGTTAGTCCGCTGTTGATGCATGCTATTGATAAAAACAAGAAAAGCGATTGTGGGGATGATCATGCTTGTTGCTGCTTTCATAGAGTGTTATTTGAGATTGCTCAAGTCGGAGAAAATTATCAGCGGGGGATGGATTTACTTACTCAGCTGATGGCAGAGGGAGAAAGACAACCCCCCGAAAGTCTCATACGCGCCTGTCTATCTTGTATCCCCGACAATGAATTTGACTGTAATCACATTTTTGTATTTTACGCTTTAATAGTAGATGTAGTTGCCTATAAATTTCATGATAACCAGCCTATCGATGTTAATCAGTTGCTTTCTACTCTGCATACATGTATCGTTGAAAAAGCCACTATATCCACCTTAATGCATGTGACATCGCTAATCTTCCTCAACAACTGTCACGGGTGTAACTAATTGTATACCTGCATTTTTAAAATATATATCTTTCACTAATTGTATACCAGTATTTTTTAAATATATCTTAAAAAATGTAACTTTCACAAATTGTATACCAGCATTTTTTTAAATGTATCTTTCACAAATTGTATACCAGCATTTTTTAAATGTATCTTTCACAAATTGTATACCAGCATTTTTTAAATGTAACTTTCACAAATTGTATACCAGCATTTTTTAAATGTATCTTTCACAAATTGTATACCAGCATTTTTTAAATGTAACTTTCACGAATTGTATACTAACATTTTTTAAATATATATCTTTCACTAATTATATACTAATAAAAAAAAAATTTAAAATTATAATAATAATAAAAAAAATTTAAAACTTGAATACCAGTGTCTTTGTAAATAATAGACAAATATGTTGAGCAGGGTGGCCGAGTGGTTAAGGCGTTGGACTTAAGATCCAATGGACATATGTCCGCGTGGGTTCGATCCCCACCCCAGCTAAACTCTTTTGTAAAATAATAATAATAATAATACACAATATTAAATAATACACAAACTCTACACAATATGGGTTAAATACAGAAAAAAACAGAATTTCACTGATGTTCACTCAGTCTGTTAACATCCCCCCCTCCACAGACAGCTATAAAACGGCACTTCGCCGCTCTCTCCCACTCACTGTGTGTGAAGCATGTCTGTTGCCAAGACTACAGCTCGCGTCTTGAGCCGTTCGTACTATGACCCCAGCCAGCCGGGGTCATACGGGGGTTTCTCCAGACTGAAGAGAGGGGTGGGTGGAAAAGTGAGTAGTGATGACATCAGAGACTGGCTGTCTATGCAAGACAGTTATACTTTACATAAACCGGTTAAAAAGAATTTCCCTAGGAACAGAGTGTTTGTACCGAGAGCCATGTATCAGTGGCAGGCCGATTTATGCGACATGCAAGGGCTGGCCAAATACAACGACGGGTTAAAATACCTCCTTACGGTGATTGATGTTTTTTCTAAAAAAGCCTACGCGCGTGCTATAAGAAACAAGACTGGGGAAGCTGTAAAGGAGGCCTTTGATTCTATTTTAACCGAGGGGGGCGTCCCCCTCAAGCTACAGACGGATGCCGGTAAGGAGTTTTTAAATGGGACTTTTCAGAAACTTTTAAAAACTCATAAAATCACCCATTTCACTACGGCTAGTGAACTTAAAGCTTCCGTCGTAGAGAGATTTAATCGAACGTTAAAAGAAAGGATGTACAGGTACTTTACGGCTAAAAACACTCGGAGATATGTGGACGTGTTGGACGATCTATTAAAGGGGTACAACCAGTCATTTCACAGCGCTATTAAAATGAAACCTTCCGAGGTCACGCTCGATAATGCTCATCTAGTATTTGATAATCTATACGGCCCTCTGAAGAAAAAAAGCACACGGCCACATTTTAAGTTTAACATAGGGGACACCGTGAGAGTCTCCAAGCACAGTCAGATATTTGACAAAAAGTACGAGCAGACATTCACCGATGAGTACTTTGTCATATGCGACCGTGTGCCCAGATCCCCACCGGTGTATAAATTGAGGGACGTGCGCGGCGAAATACTAGAGGGGACATTCTATGAAGCGGAGCTGCAGAAAATCAAAATATCTCCGAGACGCACGTTCAAGGTCGAGAAGGTTATAGGCTCAAAGACCGACAGAAAGGGGAAAAAGTGGATTTTAGTACATTGGCAGGGTTGGCCCTCAAGGTTCGATTCGTGGATACCGCGGTCGGACTTGATACAGGTTTAATTTTTTAATAGAAAAGAGGGGGAAAAATGGAGGATCGCCCCTCTTTTTACCTCACGCTGCCGTCAAACTCTTGTCTCTCCATCTTCCCCGATAACAAGAGTTCGGATTACACTGTGATGTTATCGCGACCTATAGAGCTACGGGGGCCTTACGAGGTAGCGCTGGCTGAAATCATGTATTGTTACACGTGGCGAAATATCACATACCCGGAAAATAGTTTTGAGGTTTTACATTTCAGTAACCAAAAGGCAGAGTTTCCCCGCTAGTCCTTTAGTGGATCGGCCTTTCCTTTTTTCTCGGAAAATTAAAGTCGGCTATTATGAATCTCTGAAACAGATTGTGACAGAGATGGACGCTACGTTAAAAAAATTAGGTAGTGAAGTTTCCTTCTCATACAACGAGATTACGCGAAGGGTTAATATAACGGGAAACCAGAAGTACAAGATCCAATTTAAACCTACTCTGGCCTACATGCTGGGCTTTGAGCCGGGTCACTGGTATAACCTAGGAGGAGGAGGTAGCGGGTCGACCTCACCCTACCCTGCCGACATTCACGCGGGATTCTACAATATGTACGTCTACTGTAACATCGTGGAACCGCAGCACGTGGGGGAATTTGTAGTCCCGCTCCTCAGAACCGTTAAAATAGACGGTGCGTTCGGCGACGTAGTCACTTTACCGTTCCACAAGCTGCACTACGTACCGGTGAACAAGCAGAGCCTGCAGAATTTGCATATTGAGATAAAGAACGATCAGAATACTCTGATTAATTTCTCCTACGGAAAAACGATCGTCAAGCTACACTTTCGCCCCGTTTAAAAACAAAACAAGAGAAAGCGCACGTGGTGGTGGTGGTGGGGGGAGCATGGCGTACCACAATCCTCAGAGATTTATTTCGTATTACACCAGTCAGGCGGGACATGGGCTCCCCGGTTTTGCGGGGGGCCCAGTGATGTACGGGTGTGGCTTGGGCTCCATGCTCAGTAGGGCTTTTAGATTTGTTTTACCCTTTCTTAAGCGTGGGGTCGATATAGCGAAACCTCATTTGAAATCGGCGGTCAAAGGAATAGGATCGGATCTCGCCAGCTCTGTAGTCAGCGGCCGTTTTACAAACACAGCTGACCCCAAGCAGGAAGGGTCGGGTCTGCTGTTCCTCTCTCGGAGGAGGAGGGGGAGTAGAACGAGAGCCCAGGCCCCTCTACCTCAGCACCAAGGTCATCGGAGAAAAAAAAATAAACTTGGCAGAGCCGTGAGGATTCCCAAGTCTCGACAGGCTAAGAGAAACAGGAAACCCCCCGGGGACATATTTTAAGAGAGAGAGAGAGAGAAAACACCAAGTAATCAAGAATGGCTCTAGCTCACCGCCTCTCAGCAGAATGCACCAAATCTGAGCTAGATCTATTTGCGGCCCCTATGACGCAATTATCCATAGATCAGACCAATTATGTAGAAATCAACCCATTAAATTCCATTACCGATCAGGATGTTTTGGATTTCCTAATACCGGGGTCGGGCAATTTCTATCTGGACCTCAACTCTACACTGCTATATCTAAGGCTCAGGATCGTTAGGGCCGATGGAGCCCCCCTGGTTGACGCCGACCCCTGTGGTATTATACAGTACCCGCTAAACAGCATATTCTCCCAGCTGGATGTGAGTCTGAACGACGTCCTGATCAGTTCTTCGTCGGCCACGCACCCCTATAGGTCATTCATAGAGACCCTGCTCGATTTTTCTACAGATACGCTAGAGAGTCAGTTTTCGGCAGGGCTCTGGTACAAAGACGTCGGAGCCGATTTGGATAGCGTGGACGTCTCCGCGCAGGGCCCTAATGTGGGGTTGCAGAAGCGAGCGGCCTTCTGTAGAAACTCTAGGGAATTTTCTGTAATGGGCCCTATACACGCAGATATTTTTTTCAGTGAACGGATGCTCTTAAACAACGTGGATATACGCTTAAAGTTTGTAAAGGCTAAAAGCGACTTTAGCCTCATGTGTAGAAATGACACCGATTACGAGCTGAAAATACTAAGGGCCAGCCTGTTTGTGAAAAAAGTGGAGGTCTCCCCGGCGGTGTCACTGGGTCACGCGGCCGCTCTCCTGAAAGCAAACGCCCTGTACCCTATAAGCAGGGTAGTCGTTAAAAATTATACGCTGCCCGCGCAATCGCGGGTCTGCCCGCAGGACAACCTCTTCCTGGGCAACTTACCGCGCTACATCGTTTTGGGGATCGTGGACCACGCGGCGTTCGTGGGTACGCGAAACCGAAACCCGTTCAGGTTTCAGCATTGTGACCTGGAATTTCTGAGCCTCTCCGTCAACGGCCGACACATACCCAGCAAACCGTTCCAGCCCGATTTTAACGCGAGGCAGTCGGTCAGAGAGTTTTACAACCTTTTCCTGGCTACAAACAGGCATTTAAGGGATTCGCCGTTATGCATTAACCGCGAGGATTTTGAAAACGGATACTCGCTATTTGCTCTCAATCTCTCCCGAGACGACGAGCTGGACGGCGGTACCCTGTCACCCGCCATCAGCGGCACGTGCCGTCTGGATTTAAGGTTCAGAGCCCCGCTACCTCGAACCATGAGTCTCATCGTCTACGCCTGCTTCGACAGCGTGATTGAAATAAACGCCAAGAGACAGGTTTTGGTGGACTTTTAATCATCATCATGAACACTCACCAGCTGGAATGCCTTTTACGCCCCCTGCTAGGGGATGCTTTTGGAGGCGTGTGGCCTAGCGATTTATTACCCGCCCGCATAGAGACCAGGCCCGCTTTTCTGGTCGCAAACACGCATGACCAGAATAGAGAGGGTGAACACTGGATCGGGATAATTTTGGAGCCCCAAGAGGGCAAAGCCTCCTTCTTTGATTCTTACGGTTATCCCCCCGATTCCCCTTACTACCCAAAGAGTTTTATGCGCTTCTTGGGGATGCACGCTACCGAAATAAGGTATAATACGCGTCAAGTTCAACCCGACTTTTCTTCCACGTGCGGGGCCCACGTCGCCTTTTTCCTCTACCACCGCTTCAAGGGCCTTTCATTTCAAGAGACTATGATGTTGTACTCTGACGACTTGAGGAAAAACGACGCTCTAGTATCCAAGTTTATCAAGAAATATCACAAGTGTATTAGCCGTGTTAATGCTGATAAACTTTCAAAGCTGCAAAATGTATGTTCCTTAAAACTATTTAAAGATTGTTATGGTTGTTAGATTAATGATGGGGGAAAAAATAAAAAATTGTTATGGTTGTTATATTAATGTTGGGGTAAAAAAAAAAAAAAAAAATTAAAAAAAATTGTTAGGGTTGTTAGGTTAATGTCGGGGGAAAAAATAAAAACGTGACACCTTTTATTCAATAAATTTAACATTTTATTAACAGCTGCGTTACAGGCATTTTAATTTTTTTCCACACGTATATAAAACACTTAATCGCTGTAATCTATCCACGGAGCATAAGGAGTACCCTTTATAGGCCATAAACGATATTCAGGGGAGGAATCGCGCTGCGTGTGAGGGGTTCCCGCGAGCGGGGGTGGCGAGTCGTCCGCAATACGTTTTCTACGTCTCCCGAGCTTCTGTTTCCCAGGAGGGGAGGAGGGTGGCGGGGGACCCCTTCCGCCGTAATCTTTAAGATGGCTTAGGGCTTTCCTGGCTTGGATGTTACCCACGCTCGTGAGGGGTATGTTTAATTCGGATATCACGTTTAAAAAGGGATCCCAGCCTTTAGGATATTCGACGGTGTGGGATTTAGGCTGTGATAAAGTTTTCATCAAATCTAAAATATGGGAACCTTTAATGGGTCTATCTCTGATGATGAGTTCACCCGACTGGGTCCAACGTACCGCCCCGTCGGAATCGAGCAGTTTCTGCATGATGTACCCCACGTTTTTTCTAGCCCTGGGAGCCACTTGCTGGACAACTTCCTGTACAGATTTGTCCCTAGTCGCGTTGCCGCTGTCAGGCTGTCTCCCCTCCTCCTCCTCCTCCTCCTCCTCCGTTTTTTCTTTCCGCTCAGTAAGGACAATTTCTCGCCCCTGATGTTCCTCTTTTCGGACTAGATTCAGATACCTCTGTAGCAATTGATTGTATCTTTTTACTTTTTCATGCAAATTCATACCCGGCTGATTTATTAAACCGTGCATCTGGTTTTCAAGTTCGCCCTGGGCCGATTCGCCGATGGTATGCGGGGTCCCCCTCTGGGTCAGCGTACGGAGTTGTTGGGGGGTCAGCATGAACATTTTTTTCACTTCGCTCATGTTGGTAAAAAGCTAATTAGCCGTCTTACCGGCAAACAGGCTTGTGACGAATGGCAGAGCCACTGATAAGAGCGGTAGTAAGAATCCTCCTCTTTGAAGCACTGCCTTGCGTTTCCTAGCAACGCTGTTTTTCTTACAGGCGAAAAGTTTAATCAGTGTTTTCTGTTTCTTCAGCTTTTTAAATTGAGCCACGGTTAAAGGTATACGGCCTCTTATGAGATTGAGACAGATTTCGGAGAGAGCCAAAATTATGTCATTAGATGGGTCAGCCGTAAGAATCTTTTTACGTTTCACCCCCCTCGTCCTCTGTAAAACTTTAAGGGTCGGCAGGTGTTTCCTGAGATGATCGGACATAGCTTAGTAGTGATAAATCAATGGCTCGCCGGTAGAAAGACGACGGGTAGCGACCCCGGTAATAATCCGGTCCTGAGTCGGAACTCTTCTGGGCACGTGGCTCTCAAATCGACCAATAAATAACCGTGGGGTGGCCCTGTCGCCTCTTGATAAGAATCTAGAAAAAACTTTTTCTGCCAAGGAAACATCTGCTGAGCTAAAACTTTGATTTGCATTCTGTCTCGCACATTCTTAAACAGACAATAATAAGTAGTATTTAGGGCTATAGTCCTGCTGTACTTGCCCTGGTGAAATACGTTCTGCACCAGGTAGATGACCGAGATTTGTCGGTGATGTCTGAACCTCGTGAAAGCTTCTGCCACGAGTTTGTTTTCGGACGCGCTGTCCATCAAATCATCGATGATTATCAAGGAGCCTGAGGGGAAGCGTTCCTCGTCCTCCCAGCTTTTAGGAAGCCCTTGTATAAATTCAATTTCGGTGATCCGATCGCGCAGTTCATCATACAGCGGCTGATGGGAAGCGAAACACCACACAATTTTTTTAACGGGGGCCCCTATGAAACAGTGACTCTGATTTAAAAGCATTTCTTTAGTGAAATAGGTTTTCCCCGAAGAACTCGCCCCTGCGATTATAGCCGTAAACGGCAATTCTAAACGGTGATCAAAGTCGACCTCTCTCACGCCGCTACCCATCGTCTTGCAAAAAAAACTGATGAAACGGAAAATACTGCCCTAATCTTTTAAATCTTTCCGCGCGCAGACACACACACACACACACACACACACACACACACACACACACGTGCAAACTGGTGCTGCAGGGGTGTCAGCTTTCACAGACACAGAGTGCGTGGGTGAAAGTTTTAATAGAAACTCTTGTGATAAATGTACAACACATTTCAGTACACAAGTTTGAAAATAAAAACATACACAAGTTACATTTTAAAAACAACTTTAGAAAAACTTTTCAGCTTAAAACATTTGTACATCTTTGATTAAAAAAAACATCTTTAGAAAAACTTTTCAGTTTAAAACATTTGCACAACTTCAGAAAAACTTTTCAGTTTAAAACATTTGTACATCTTTAGAAAAACTTTTCAGTTTAAAACATTTGTACATCTTTGATTTTTAAAAAACATCTTACTATAAACATTTTAAAACAGTTGTACATCTTTGATTTTTAAAAAACATCTTTGGAAAAACTTTTCAGTTTAAACAAATGAACATGTTTGAAAAAACTTTAACAGGTTTTTAAAGACCATGCTGCTAGTTTTACATTTCAGTAACCAAAAGGCAGAGTTTCCCCGCTAGTCAGCAATCTGCGTTTGTCGTAGACGACCCTGACCTTTTTATCTAGAGGCCTATTAAACAGGCGAAAACTTTTCATGTCGCGTTCGATTTTGTTGTAGTGCGTCATTATAGTGGGGTTATTCCTACAGCCTCCGATGTAGTTTTCAATCAATCCTATCATACTGTCAAAGTTTACCTTTTGACAGGTTTCGTAATTTAGAGTTATACCTTTACATTTCATTTGTGCTTTCCCGTTGTTGAGTCGGTAACAGTAACTTTTTGGTCCCAGCGCACCCCACGAAGCAATGTATTCGTCTGGGGCTAATTCGGACGTCAGCTCGCCCAGGTAATTGCCTAAGGTCGGCTCATATTCACCAGGCCTGCTTATGTACACGATGCTGTCGGTGTCGTGATACAGCACCCTCCGCCCCAATCTTTCCAGTTCTTTGTAAAGCGTCAACCGGCCCCACGCGGTAGTTTGACAGGCTATGAATATGTTAGTCTTTCCCGGCGGTACTTTGTAGGAAGACTTGTAACGCCAGCGGATGAGGGCGACCTCGTCGTTGACAAACGCGAAGCTGGAAATCTCATACAGGTCCGAGCAGAAAAAATTAAAAAACTCCCCCGGGTCAGACACTAAGCATGTCTGGAGCATGTTGCTCCTCTGCGCCAGTTTACCCCACAGCGAGTTAAGCAGAAGTTTGGACACCTGCCTCTTCCCCTCGTTAGACACTATCTTATCGGGCTCCAATTCGATCCCCTCACGCTCGAGATAGTTTTTTATGTACCCCCTGCGACCCTCGTCATCGGTCGCGTCGTCGGGGTAGCCCGAAGCCTGCTGCTTCACTTTGAGAAAGGTTTTAATGTAATCTCTAAACAGCTCCCCGCTGGTCTGGGGAAAATGCCACACTTCGTGCACCTTCACGACCGAATACCCCCTCTCTAAAGCCAGATTTACCTCCGCTGAAACCCAGACACCTGTCAGCTCCCGCTCTGCGTCGGAATGCCCGCAGGCCCCCTCCTGTCTGTTCTCGATCGCGCATGTCCTGCAGAGGGTAAACACTAGTTTCCCATTTGGCAGTCTGCTGGGTAGGACGGGGAAAAACAGTTCGCGGGGGGTGTTGACCGTGGCTTTGATCAGGCCAAAGTATTCATTCAGAGGCTTAAAATTCGAATGAATGATTTCAGGGTGCCCCACGGGGAATTCACATTTAGCCAGAGTGTACGGGTACAGCGACGTGAAATCCACGTAGTGGACGCGCTCTTGCCCCGTGACGTCGTAACGCAGGCGAATCGCCGACGTCCTACCCCCAAACAGCGCTTCTCGCGGCCTTAGGGGCTCAGGGGGCTCGAAGTCTGACAGGAAACGCTGTACCTGTGGGTCGTGAGTTTTAGCGTGAGCCCATTCGTGTTCCCAGATAGATTCCACGTTCATATTAAACTCTTGGCGCAACGCCTCGAGTTTTTCCCTTGTTTTAACATACAGGGCACCGAAGCTCTCACGGGTCAGGGGGCAGATATCGTGTTCGTTGTTGCAGGCAGGACAGCCGTGAAACTGACAACCTAGAAACTCGAAAGCCCATTTCTCCCCCTCTATCTCGGCGTATCCGTCTAGGTGAAAGCGTCCCACACGCACTTCACCCCCGCGCAGCGCGTGTCGAATTTCGATGCCGCGCGTGCGCCCTATGAATTCCAGCCACTGGATGGACACGTTCGAATAACTTTTGTATTGCCTCCTGTAATCCCATACATCCGGGATCGCGATCGTATCTCTGGGGAGGAAATTTGTCCTGTAAACCAACAACGCGGCCGAAGCGATGGTGGCCGCTGAGAAGGGATCGCATCCCGTGAGCGTTTTAAACTCCCGCAGGAAGCGCAAGCAGCCCTCTCTCAGAATCTCCACGTCGTTTTTACAGTAAGCGATCATCTCTTTGTGAAAATTAAAGGTCTGGTGCTTTACACTGTCGTACCATTGATAAAACTTGTCGCGTTCTTTGCCGGACATTTGATCGGGCCCAAATTGATCGGGAGGGGGGTAGGGCCCCACGTAACTAAAGTTTTCCATGTCTGTGAAATGATGCGGAAAATAGCCTTTTCGCATCTGAGTCGAGCATCCCATCGCATCGGGGATTTTTCTCAAAGGCATGCTTAGAAAGGAGTGACTGTCGATGTACCTTTGCTCAAACACGCTGTCCAGGATGAGGATGATTTTATTCCCCTGTGACACCACACGCGGTTCCACGCCTTCCTTCACCATCGCGTTCAGTACGATGTAATTATCGAATGCCTTTCCGTAGTGACTAATGAAACAGACGCCTCTATAGAAGGGCGCCCTGAAATGTCTGAGAAACTGTAGCGCGCAGTCGGGCCCCTCGGCGGTCATTGTCTCGTTCTGATCGGAGATGGCGCACACGTAAACCGGGATATGGGTACCCGACCTCTGAGATGTTTCAAAATCAAAAAACACATATTCGGGGGCCTTTTTACTCCCCTCACCCCTTTCGGGGGCCTTTTTACTCCCCTCTCCCCTTTCGGCCCGTTCCCCTCTGTTAGGCTTCTCGGGAGGATTTAGATAGCAGAGATGTGGGGTGGATATGTCTGATTCTGGTGTGTGGAGTTTAGCGTCGCAGATATTACATTTTACTGCTTTACACGAGTGCGGTTTTGGGTTCTCGGGACTTTGGTAGTATCTGAGCCCGCAAGCTTTGCATTTTCTGAACTTGTCACAGGGGCTAGCAAGCTCCCCCCTAACTGGGCAGACCAGCGGCGTACGGTGACGCTCAAAGCACGTGTCATTTAAGCATCTGAAATTACAGCGCTCACACAGTATCATTGGTGTACTTTCACCTTCTTTGCAATTAGTCTGACAGACGTTGCAGAACTTTTCGCAGCGATGAGATTGAGGCGAGTCGTACCCTTTGAAACAGCTCGTGCAAACGTAGCCCACCCCTAAGAACCCCTTTACGCTTTTAATGCCGTAAAAATGCTGATCGTGTAAAAAGAAATACACCAGCCGTCTACCGTCGGTAGGTGTGGGTGTCTGGTAAATTTGGAGATTGTTTGAATAAGGTTGTTGATAATACACCACTGCTTTGCAATCAATGATTTTCTCGAAATTGATAATGTCATTCAAAGCGACTGTGTGGTCGGGGCTGAATCCCGCTTTCTCCTGTAACTCCAGGCCGAGCTTTTCAGCCTCGGCGTCAGTGAAGTTTTCGTGCAGCAGATGCGCCAAGTTTATGGCGAAACACGCGTTGGTGTTGTTATTAATGATAAACATGTGTCTGGCTTTTTTAGAAATTATTTCTGAAGCTAACATGGTCTGTAGTTTACGTTTGTTTCCAACGCCCCCGCCGCGTGGGATATTTATTACGTCTACGATTACTTCTAGGTTGGAATCGTTTAAAATCTCTTGATTAGACTGCACCAGGCGATCCAGCAGTTGCTGCAAGTCTGTCAGCTCCCCCTCCCCATACCGTACAATTTGCGACAGCTCGTCGTTTAAAAAGTCAGCGCGCAGGGTGACCTGTATATAGGCTCCCCATACGGCGTAAGGTATCGCCTCATTCACAATATTTTGAAACCCCTCGATTACATTTTCATAGTACTCGCGGAAATTGCCTTCGTTTCTAGGATGGGGGATATTTAGAATCCGTCTAATCTGTACGTTATTGAATAGATATTGATAATGTCTATTTCATTTAATAAGGCTTCGGGTATAGCCGGTGGTGGTGATGCTCCGTCCATACCTGTTGATTCAGGTCTCTTGTAGATTTTCTCTTGATCGGTCAGCGCACTCTCTCTCTTGTACATAGAATAAACAGAGAATACCTATTATTAGATTGTTAATTTAATTTGTTTTAATTAATTAGCATTTTTATCACGCTAATAAAAGAAATAATATACTCACCGGGTAAGGCCTGGATGAAACTTGTGGCTCTTTGGCTGGCAGGAAGGGTAAGACCTCGAAGATACTTGTGCCTCTGCCCTAGGAGGAATAGGCCCCCCCGCTCGCCGCAATATCAACCGGGTGCAGTCATATCGTTTCTCTGTTAAGCACTGGGAGTCGAGGTGTCCAACTTGATGTATGGCCCGAGACGTTAGAGACGACCTTCAAAAGTATGGCCCCATACGCTGCTGTAATACGCTTGCGTGTCTTTACTAGATTATTTAATTGTAATTAACCAGGTGCACTCATATCTGTACTTGTGCGAGGTCATATACGGGGAACAAAGCTTCAAACTGATTTTACTGGGGGTGCATGTATGGCCCAAGTCGATAGAGACGGCCTTCAAAAGTGTGGCACCATACGCTGATGTAATACAAACGCCTGCGTGAGGAAGAAACACGCATACATTGTCAAAACTACCGCCAAGCGTTTTTATTGGACGACAGACCCTCCACCTCCTCCTCCTCTCATTCTTCGCTCCAACTTTATCATTTTCTCCCAGAGTCTCAGTCTCTCAGAGTTTGTCACAGACTCGCGCAGCGGCACGGCTCTCAGCTCTCCGGCATCAGACTCGCGCCGCGGCACGGCTCTCAGCTCCCCGGCATCGCTCTCTCCGAGGATTATCCGAGCCCGCGGGGACCTTAGCGCAGTACCGCACCAGACACAGGGTTCTAAGGCCTTTGCTGATTCTCCAAAGCCCGGGACCTTACCGCGGTACCGTAACACCAGACACGCCGTACGCTCACGCTCCATCAGGTAACCCACCCCCGCTCGGCCCCGGCTGTGCCCGACAAAATAATAACTTATTAAAATAACACACACACTCATAAGCACTCTCCTCAATATAATTTTAAAATAAAATTATAATTAAATAAATCATTTAAAATAATTTATAATAATAATAAATAATAATTTAAAATAAATAATTAATAATTTAATTAATAAATAATAAATAATTTAATAAATAAATAATAATAAATAAATAATAAATAAATCCATCTCCCGTGACGTCACATCGTACCACCACAACCCCGCCTACACAAGCCCCGCCCACAAGTGACCTTTTGACCTGACCTGTCAATTTGATGGAACCGGTATTGTTCCTCTCTCTCATATACCTTTTGTTCCCACCCCCTAGAAAGCCCAAATAGGAAGAGCTGTTGTTTATACAGCCTGTATTACACTTAGGTTATTTTTTTCTTGTTCCTAAACATTCATTCACCTTCTGTTTTGAGAGCAATGTCATTAAGAAAAAAGTTTCTGTTGGTGGACATAATAGAGTGAAATGCTTTCATGCCATGGCTGCATTATTTGACCATGCAACTCTGACACGGGCATAATGATTTTTTTGTCTTTATTTTGAGACTTCTCTTTGGCATAAAAACATTTCTATTCAGACTGTATACAGTTCTGGTCAAAATTATTGCCCCCCATTGAATTTTACATACTTCATGTACAATAACTCCTGAAAAAATTGTGTAGTGGAATGAAGTCTAAACACATTCATATGTTTGATACTAAACAGCACAGGACAGAATGATAATAAACTTAATTAGAGGAATAATTATAAAAAGAGAAACAAACGAAATATTTTCATTCAGCTGTATAAAATGAAATTGGATTCAAAAACTACAAACTGAAAAGTAAACCAAAACCTACTTTTTTTAACATTAAAACAATGTCTTAAGACCACTAACTAAAAAAATATATAATTTTCAAGTAAGAAATAAATGATCTGTCAAATGCACTTCGACTTAGGTCTGCTTAGGTCAACAAGCTCTGTCAATCACCTTCTGTCTTTCACAATGTCCTCAGTTTCTTCCCATTTAATGCATTTAAATGTCCTTTAATGGCCTGATGCCGTATTTTATGTGGTCTGCCTGCTTTTTGTCTTCCTGTTGGTATCCATCATAGTGCTGTCTTTGAGTGGTGTTCTCCAGTGAGACGTAATATGTGTACAGCTAGGCGCGGCTTTCTTTCTATATCCTGCAGACTCTTGAAATCCCTCCTTATTAGAATTTTGTTGTTTGGGATATGATCACGATGCTAGACCCCAAGTACTCATGATAAATATTCATTGGTCAAACGTATTTAGCTTCTGTGCCATTTTCACTGTAATTTTTCACGTTTCACTAGTTGATAATGATGGTCTTATATAGTTGTAGCTTAGTTGCAGATGAGATGTTTTTGGCTGATCAGATAGACTGTCATTGTTGTCAAATACTGCTTACAGTATGCTATAGCTTTGTTTATTGTCTGTGTTTCAAGAAATTCTAATATTGGGACCATACATTGACTATTTCATCACAAAGCTCAAACACAAAGGTAACAGAAACACACCCCCACAGCATTATGTGGTCATTATTAATTTCATTATCTATATCCTGATGAATACAATTAAAATTGGAATCAAAGAACATTCATAAAATAACACAAACTTCCTTTCAAAGGACTTCAAATTTCAGAGTTTGATTCATTACATACACAGTTAGTACAATTTACAGTGAAAGGCATGGTTGCCTAGCTCCAGGCTGTGGAAAATAGCAGACATAAGTTTCAGAGATGAGACACAAACAAGACAT
Source organism: Brienomyrus brachyistius (assembly GCF_023856365.1). Classification (NCBI taxonomy): domain Eukaryota; kingdom Metazoa; phylum Chordata; class Actinopteri; order Osteoglossiformes; family Mormyridae; genus Brienomyrus; species Brienomyrus brachyistius. Next base: position 3,103,347 of record NC_064545.1, on the reverse strand, counting down.
CACGTATTACAGATATTACACATTAAATAAAATTAGCACATCTATGGTGTTCAAAATCTGAAGTAAGTCAGTCCGATGTTGTGCAAGAGTTCATAAATAAATAAGCATGTATATGAGTAATTATATTTGTAGATGTGTGGGTTAAGTAGGCTGTAGCATATGTTGGTGTGCAGAACCAAACAATGTCCTCATTAAGGATCTGTACTGTCTGGGGGAAGAAGGTCTTCCTCAGCCTTTCTGTACTGGTCTTCAAGCAGCTGTAGCATTTATCTGACCTCTGCACATTGTTGGCACCATTGTTGGGATGGCTGGGATCATTAATAACCTTCATGGCACTGGACCTGCATCATCTGGTATAAATGTACTGGAGGCCAGGAAGTGCAAGTCTGATTGTGCGCTCAGCTGACCATACAATTCTCTGCCAAGCCTTGCAGTTCTGCTGTGAGCTGTTCTCAGTATTGAGTTGCAGTCTGAAGCATCTAAAATGATATAGACTTTGGTAAGCCTTCCTCATTATGGAGTCAATATGTAGGAATCAGTTCAGGTCCTCGGTTATGGGAACACCGAAGTACCTGAAGCTGCCCACCCTTCTCCATTGAAGCACCATTGATCCTGATGTGGTTGTAGTCCCTGTTATTTCCCCCAAAGTCCACAATCGACTCCTCCATCTTGTTTACAATGAGGAGGATGCTGTTGTCCTGGCACCACAGTGACAGTTTATTCATCTCCTCCATTTAGTTTTGCTCATTGTTATTGTTGAACAGGGATACCATGGCTGTATTTTCTTCAAACTTGTTGTTAGAGTCGAATGTGACCTTGCAGTCGTATACAGCAGAGGGTTCAGGACACAGCTCTAGGGAGCCCCAATGTTGAGGGTGAGGGTCAAGAAGGTGTTTTTTTATTTAACAAACTTTTTAAACTGCTTTGTTAAAGGTTTTTTTTTTTAAGTGTGCACACAATGTGTGCAACACCAATGGGGCCTTGCTTAAGACTGTTATAACTATTCTGGGGGTGCTGAACACGGACTGATGCTGTGATCTGATCCCAGACTTCAGACTCACTTGTCTCACTCAGGAGACAAAGATGGGTGATTTGAAAAAGACAATTTCTAACATGGAGAATAATCAAGTACAACAGTCTGTCTGTGTTTCCATTCCAGGTGTTGGTAGAAATTAGATGTCATGCTAAAAAATATTAAGTGGTACCTTAGGTGGGGGCAGCGTCTATGACGTCATAAGTGGGAAGGGGCGTATACCTTATTCCGATTTGTCGAGGGGTTATGTCCATATATGGTATCATACATGCTTATTCCACGTGTTGCTGGTAATTGGCCATAGGGGTTTTGTCGATATATGGTATCATTGATGCTTATGCCACGTGTTGCTGATGAGGGGCCATATGGTTTGGGGAGGTAAGGGTTGCTGTTAAACTTTAATAGAATAAAAATACATTACATGCATTTATTAATGTGTTATTTTTAATTACATTTTTAAGGAATAACAAAAAATATAGCAGGATGAATGCAAGACAGCGCATACACGCCCAGTGGGCGTTCTGCCCGCAGTTAGGAGTAGCCACAAGCGTCCCTGGCACTTGGCATATTTTAAAATAAGAAAGCACTTAAACTCATTACATTTAACTAACATGTTAAAAGAAGAAGAAAAACTTTAGCAGTATTTTATGAGGCGACATTTTTGTACTTGCCACTTTTTCAACATTTCGTTTTTTCTGACATTTAGCTAGAAGACAATGGTGTTGTGGATCATCAGGTTTTTTTGCTGTGTAGATTATGTTCAAAATTGTTTATCATATGTAAACAACCGGCGGCCGGCCAAACCAGGGCAAGACCCCACCAGGCAACCACCAAGGGTGAGCCAGTACCCACCCGAGCATCCAGCCCCGGACATCGAGAACCACCAACACACCAGTGGCTGGGGGCCCCATCCACCAGCAGGGAGTGTGGCGGGGGGGAATAGAGCCTGAGATGTTATTTCGGGTGGAGTCTAGGACCCAACCTGACACATGCGTATAGACAAACAGGCACACACATATACAAGCATACGTTCCCACCCTCATGCACACATAAACAAATATTTACACATTCACCCAACATTTAGACACACAGAAATGAACGCTGTACACATACTCTCACTCCCCATATATACTCTATGTGGACCCCTATTTTTTCCTCTTGCGAGGAGACCAGAAGACCACCCCGGATCCCGCAGCAGCCGAGAAGCCCACCAACCCAGACCCCGACCAGATGGCCAGCTCTTCCTCTCAGGCCCCAGCTCCAAATGGTGAACAGAGAACGGGGGTGTGAAAAGACTCCATGCCCCCCTTCGCTCGTTCAGATGTGGTGTTGGTGCGTGTTGTTCTAAAGTGCTTTTAAAACAAGGGAAGGGCATGGCGCTAACCACCCCCTGCCGACCAACAGCTGGTGTTAGCTCGGCCCCTCCCCAGAACCCTCAATGTCAGGGACGGATTACGGACTGGGCCAGCGGGGCCACTGCCCAGGGGCCCTTGGGGTGCAGGGGGCCCATGGGGCCCCTAGCCCAAAACAATTTGCAATGCTTATCAACAGTGTATTTTCGTTTGTCTATTTTAGAGGGCCTACATTCTTTGATCCTCTGCCTACAAGGGCCCCTGACCCTATAGGGAGGGCGTTTGGCTGCCAAGGACCCTTGAATTGTAGTGGTTGTGGTGGTGGTGGTGGTGGTGGGGGGGGGTGGGGGGCCCTCTCGAACGTTTTGCCCAGGGGCCCACACAACCCATAATCCGTCCCTGCTCAATGTCTATGTGCGATTTAAAATCTGATACTTATTTTGTTTTTGGAAATCTGCAACAAGAGAGCTCCTATTTTATTTTATAAATCCATTTAACAAGAATCGCACAACATCCTCCTATTTTAGATGCGTTTTTTTGCAGCATTCAAGCTGAACGCTAACACTGCAAATCAGCTTTTTTAGCCATTCAGTGTGAATGCAGTGGCTTCTGCCTGCTGTGACATCATGTGCACACCCTTTGCAATATGAAGAGCTTAAGAACATGAAGCAACAACTACATAGCATTAGTAGCGCAAAGTTTTGAGTGGTGGAAGTACTGTTTGGTGGAAAATCTCACTAAACAAAGAGTATGTGAGAGACAATGCAAGTAGTATGAAAAAAACAATAGTTGATTTGGGAGTCACTAGCTTGGGCTGTTTTGCACACTCGCTACAGCTTGTGATGCACAAAGGGCTGCTATTACAATGAAGTGTAAGCGATGCTGTTGCCAGTGGGAGAAAAATTGTGGGGCATTTTAAGCATTCGCCAGTTGTATATATTCTCTTGGAAGATATTCAAATTGAACTGCAAATGCTTCAAAAACGCTTAAAACAAGATGTACGCTTCTAGTAGCCTAATTAAGAAAGTTTTTTTTGGCAGACATTTTTAAATTTGTAATTTTGCAATTTGTAGAGTTCTGGTATCAGAAGGTGTTGCTGGAAACACATTCAACATACTAACTCATTTGAGACAAATGTGCGTATGACCGCAGCAAAGCAGAAACCACCTCTGCAAGTTAGTCTTCCCATGACATTTAAGGTGCTTTTGCCAAGAAATTCAGGTCAGACTGAAAAAATAATATTGCTGTAGGGGTGTTTATTGTTACATACTTCGTAGTAGAGACCACAGGATTTAGATGGAATATAGTTCATAATGATTTTACGATGCAGTCTTACTTTATAAAATTTATTTCACATCCATCCATCCATCCATCCATTTTCCAAACCGCTTATCCTTACTGGGTCGCGGGGAGTCCGGAGCCCATCCCGGAAGCAATGGGCACGAGGCAGGGCACAACCCTGGATGGGGGATTTATTTCACATATTTATCTTTAAAATGTCCAAATAAGCATCTCTTAGGTTTTTTTTATTCAGATCTGTTGAGAGATACATTGCCTTTGGTTTACAATAGTTCCTGTGGTTATGTTTGCTGTTTTAAAAATAAACAATTTCAAAACAAATTCTGTTTTTCTTGCTATACAAAAGTGTATGGAATTATGAACCCCAAACAGAGGTTTATACCAAACCATGAAACCTTACAGCCCCCTAATCAATGATTTGCAATATTTGCATTTCAGGGTGTTTCTTTTTACTGGATATCTTGCATTGAAACTGCTTACGGTTTTTGTACACCAAATGGATAATTGCTGACTTGGCATAATGAGGATGTGTGTTGACTGTGTGGGTGCCTGCTTAATGTTGAAAAATACTGAAGCTAATAAGAAACAGGCTGCAGACAGACACTGTGGGTGGAGTCGGGAAGGTTTTTCAGAGTCACTAATGTTCCAGTCCCAATCAAGACCAAGACTATTTTAACGATGTAATGCAAAGCATAAAGCGAAATGTGCAACTAACATTTTTGGGATTGTCCAAATTTATTGTGCTATTTTAATGGCAGAAAAAACGTATTTTGCACCAGCACAAGGTGCAAAAAGGTTCTCCCAACTCTCTTACAGTAATTAGTCAGAGGGAGGGTGACCAGATAATCCATGTCAGGGAGGACACATTGAGCTAGGACAGGATTTTTAAAATACCATTTTAATTAAAAGAACCTGGATCTTAGTTAAGCACCGAGTTCATGCTGCATGCTGATTGGTCAGTCTCCTATAATCATGCACATGCCACTAATGTAAATGTCAAAGTCAAAGTAAGTCAAAGTAAACTTTATTGTCATCTCTGCTATATACTGTACAGGTACATAGAGAGACAAGATGATGTGGCTCCAGTTTTTTTCAGTGCAGACGAGAGAAAGACATGTAACAAATAGGCACGTGGTAAACAAAGTAAATAAATATAAGGTATACAAAAAAATATACTATACTTGGAGATAGAAGTAGATTTACAACAGAGGTTACAATAGTTATATATGGAAAATGTGCAAATAAGTGGCAGAAATGCAAAAATGCTTGTAGCAGAGTTCGTGTGTAAAGTGCAGATGTGCAGGAGTCAATTTGTTAGCAGTCCGGGTGTGTGTGGGGGGGTAAGTGTGTTCAGGAGTCTAATGGCTTGTGGGAAAAAGCTATCCCGCAGCCTGGAAGATCGAGTCCTGATGCGACGATAGCGTCTGCCAGATGGGAGGAGTGTGAAGAGTCCGTGTGAAGGATGAGAGGAGTCAAGCATGATGCAGGAGGCCCTCCTGATGCAGCGCTTGTTGAAGATGGGAGAGACGCACTGATGATGTTCCCAGCTGCTTTTACGATCCTTTGAAGCCGTCGGTTATCGGAAACCGTGCTGTTTCCAAACGAGACGGAGATGCAGCTGGTCAGAACGCTCTCTATGGTGCCCCTGTAGAACACAGTGAGGGTGGGAAGCTGTCTCAGGAAGAGGAGACGTTGCTGGGCCTTTTTGGTGATGGAGGTGGTGTTGGTGGTCCAGGTGAGGTCGTCTGAGATGTGAATTCCCAGGAACTTGGTGTTTTTTACCATCTTAACCGCGGGACCGTGGATGCTGAGTGGTGTGTGGCTGGGGCGAGTTCTCCTGAAGTCGACAACCATTTCCTTGGTTTTGTCCACATTCAGCGACAGGTTGTTCTCACTGCACCACGTGGACAGCTGCTGAACCTCGTCTCTGTACGCCGACTCATTGTTGTTGCTGATGAGCCCCACCACCGTCGTGTCGTCTGCGAATTTGATGATGTGGTTTGAGCTGTGTAGGGCAGTGCAGTCATGGGTCAGGAGTGTGAAAAGAAGTGGACTGAGAATGCAGCCCTGAGGAGCACCTGTGCTCAGTCTGATGGTGCTGGAAACGCTGTTGCCGATTCGGACAGACTGAGGCCTCTCTGAGAGAAAATCCAGAATCCAGTTGCAGAGTGAGGTGCTCAGTCCCAATCCGCTCAGTTTCACACACAGTCTTTGTGGAATGATGGTGTTGAAGGCTGAACTAAAGTCAATGAACAGTAGTCGCACGTAAGAGTCTTTATTGTCCAGATGAGAGAGGGAAAGGTGAAGTGCGGTGGATATGGCGTCCTTGGTTGACCTATTTGTGCGATAGGCAAACTGTAGCGGGTCCAGTGATCGGGGGAGGTTGCTCTTCACCTGCGACATGACGAGTCTTTCGAAGCACTTTATGGCGATGGGTGTCAGAGCGATGGGATGGTAGTCATTCAGGCAGGAGACTGAAGACTTCTTTGGCACTGGGATGATGGTGGTGGATTTGAAGCATGCTGGGACGATCATCTGGCTCAGTGATGTGTTGAAGATGTCTGAGAAGACCTCAGCCAGCTGATCAGCACAGTCTCTGAGCACGCGAGCAGGAATGTTGTCTGGACTGGCAGCCTTCCGTGGCTTGACTTTGGCAAAGGTTCTCCTCACGTCGGCTGCAGGCAGAGAGATGATCTTGTCAGTGATGGGAGGCATGGCTTTCGACGTGTGTGTGTTGTTCAGTGCTTCGAATCGTGCATAGAACTTGTTCAACTCCTCAGGAAGTGTGGCATCTCCCTCACAGCTGCTTGGTGCTGGCTTGTATTGAGAGACAGCCTGGATGCCTTGCCATAAACTGCAAGAGTCTTTTGTGTCCCTGAAGTGGTTGTGGATCTTTTGTGTGTGTGCTCGCTTTGCCTGTCAGATGGAGCGAGAGAGGTTTGCTCTGGCTGTTTTAAGAGCAACTTTGTTCCCAGACCTGAAAGCAGCGTCTCTCTCTCTTAGCCATGCACGCACCTGTGCTGTGAACCAGGGTTTATCGTTGGCTCTGGTGGGCATGTTCTTAAGGACAGTAACATCCTCTATGCACTTGCTGATGTAGCAGGTCACAGATTCCGCAAACTCGTCCAGGTTGATGCAACCATTGAGCGTTGCTGCCTCTTTAAAAACATCCCAGTCCGTGCATTCAAAGCAGTCCTGGATTGCTGAGACAGCTCCACTGGGCCAGACTCTGATGGTTTTTTTGGAAGGTCTTGTGCGTTTTAGCAGAGATGAGTATGTGGGTAGTAGCATCACTGTCGTGTGGTCAGAAGAGCCGATGTGTGGGTGCACTGCTGCTTTGTAGGCACCACACACGTTAGTGTAAACTTTGTCCAGGCAGTTCTCCCCCCTCGTAGCAAAGTCCACATGTTGATGGAATGTGGGGAGAACTAACTTCAGGTCTGCGTGGTTGAAGTCGCCAGCGATGATGAGAGAGCCATCTGGGTGCACAGTCTGGTTCGGCTAGTGCCTGGTTAGCATTCACGCTAGGTGGCAGGTACACGGCTATAACTAGCACCATGGAGAATTCTCTCGGCAGGTAGAACGGACGGCACTTTATCACCAAAAACTCTATCTGTGGTGAGCAGTGGTGACTCAATTCAGCAGAGTTTGTGCACCAGAGTTTGTTAATGTAGACGCACACACCGCCTCCGCGGCTCTTACCGGACAATGAGGCTTCTCTATCGGCCCGATAGCATGCTAAGTCCTTTAGCTGGATGCCCGCGTTCAGCCACGTTTCCGTGAAAATAAAGATGAGGCAGGTCTTTATCTCACGTTGGCTTGCCTGCTGGAGCCACAGATAGTCCATCTTGTTGTCCAGTGAGTGGACGTTGGAGAGGAGGATAGATGGAAGTGCCGGTCAGACGGGGTTAGCTTTTAGCTTTCCTCGCTTTTGTTTACGTGAGGAGCGCTTGCATTTCAGCCAGCTGCGCTTCGCTGCCTCGCCTAGGATCTTTAGGATCGCTCTAGGATCTCCAACAGTAGATTTAGTGGTGGAATCGTGCATTTTCTTTCAATTTGGAGCAGGATGTGTCTGTCGTAGGTGATACACATCGTGATTCGATCACAAATAAAACGGAAAGTAGAAAAAAAGTTCAGTAAAACTCTGAATTCACCGGAGCTGTTAGCCGCTGCCTGCTCGTGGCGCCGCCATCTTGATCCCCCATCTTCATGTGTAAGAGCTGGATGAGTTTTTCAATCAAACCAGTCAAAGCACAAGAAGAAGTAAGCTACTTAGCCAAGCTAAGAACAAACATCAATGACAGACAAGGAAAACTGGGGAGACCAGGACTTAAATACACAAGACTGATTGAAAGCAAACGGACACAGCTGGGTACGATCCGGGAAACACACGTGGGTAAGCAGGGGGCGTGGCACACAGGAGGAGCGGACGAGCCGGGCATGACAGAACCCCCCCCCAAAGGCGCGCTTCACCGGGCACGCCAAGGAAGGGGGCGATGGACGGGACGAGGTAAACCAGGACCTGAAAAACAAAAACAGAACCCATCAACTCGGGACCGGGAACAAGACGGAGACACAGAACAAAGCCAGGGACAAGACGTAAGACAGAAGCTGACAAAGGGACGGGAAGGCAGAGAGACAGATCAGGAAGGGAGAAACAGAGGGAACAGGAGGAACAAAAGGAGCGGGAGTGACGGGAGGGAACGACGGGAAACCAGGAGCGGAGCGGGGCAGAACAAAGGGACCAAGAACAGGGGACAGCGGGACAGAGGCAGGAGGAGGGACAAACACTGGCGGGACCGGGGCAGTAAAGGGAGAGAAGGAGGGGGAACTAAGGGGAGCCCGAGGGAGCCCCAGCGGGCGACGGGAGGCAGCCGGAGGGGCCGCAGGCGGCCGGGAGGCCGGAGCCGGAGGGGACCTCGGAGGGGTCGAGGAGGCAGGGCGAGGGACCCGCGGAGGGGCCAGGGAGGGAGCAGGAGGGAGCACCAGGGAAGGGGACGAGGGAGTCGGAGGGGACCCTGGCGAGGGCAAGGCGAGGGGGGGAGCCGTCGTAGGCGGCGACGTCCTCCACCACGCAGGAGCAGGTGGACCCGCAGGTGACAGAGGAGCCGCCATCGGGGAGCCCGCAGGTGACCGACCAGGCCCCGGAGGAGGGAGCGAGGCCGGGCGACGAGGCCTCGGAGGGGGACCCGCAGGCGACGTCCGACCCGGAGGGCCAGGACCCGCAGGCGCCCCCCGAGCCCCAGCGCAGGCGACGGAGGGCGAGCCAGGGGGCAGGGCGGGAGGGACCCTAGTCCGGCATTTGTGTCCCCTCCCCTTAAGGGATCACAGACAGAAAGCCCCGCGGCCGGGGCCGAGCTTGCCGGGGTGAGGGCACCAAAGTCACAAGTAGGGTCCCCGAGGGATCCCATTCAAGCTCCTCCACCTCCAGAGAGGGAGGAGCTAAGATCGAGTCCTCTGGGACCTCCTCGGGTACTAGGGCAGATGGGACAGGAGTGGGGTCAGGGACTTGGGCTGCAGCAGGCGGAGGGACAGGAGCTGGGGCTGCAGCAGGCGGAGGGAGCGCCTCTGGGGCTGCAGCAGGCGGAGGAAGCAGCTGCACAAGCAGTGGCGACTGCGCAGGCGGCTGCGCGGAAGCGGGGTCCACGGGCAGCGGCGGCTGCACCGGAGCGGGATTCGCCGGCAGTAACGGAGGGAGCTCCTCCACACCGGCGATCGCCGGTCTCCTTTTCCTCCTCTTCTGGCGCCTGGTGGAGGCGGGAGGCGGCGCAATGTCTGCAAAAACACACGGCGAAAACACCGGCTCCCGCTCCAGGTAAGGGAAGAGGAAGGGCTCTTCCTCCTCGTCCTCACTTCAGGGCCAGAACATGGATACTGGGCAGGTACCTCACTGGAGCGGCCCCCGGGCTGGAGACCGGATGGGTACCTTCTTTTCCTCCGGAGCGATCCAAAGCCTGGAGAGCGAGCAGGCTCCCAGGCGGATCGGCTTCTTCGGGATCCTCCTCCCTCTCCGCTTACTGTTCTTTTTTGGGTCTGTCATTCTGTCACGGGCGTGTGCAGGACGGGCTGGACGGACGATCGCTCAGGAAGCGCGAGCGATCCAAAAATAGACAGGCAGGCAGGAATCGGGGCGAACGAGGGTTTAATAGGGATAAAGGGGATCTCACGCGAACAAACATCAATGACAGACAAGGAAAACTGGGGAGATCAGGACTTAAATACACAAGACTGATTGAAAGCAAACGGACACAGCTGGGTACGATCTGGGAAACACACGTGGGTAAGCAGGGGGCGTGGCACACAGGAGGAGCGGACGAGCCGGGCATGACAGTTGTCTTTTTTAGTTTTGTTTTAAATAAGATGCCCCCCAGTTTATTTAATTACATTTAATAGCTGTAGGAACTAGTGAGTGGTATTTAGTAACATACATCAAAAACATCTTCAACATTCCAATATGGAAGGTAACCGACAAAGTTTTCAAGCAGATTTCATAAAACAAGGCACCGCAAGGAGTCCGTTCGATTCTGAGATGGCACCATAGCCCTGGCTAGGAACTATAGTGAGCGGTATTTAGCTACATACTTCAAAAACATTTTAAAAACTTTGCAGAATAATACCTTTTAGTTATTTTAATAATTTAAGGGATAAAAAACATTTTGTTGTGTTTGTCAATGTGTTATTTTAAGCAAATTCGTTATTTTCTAACAGCAAAAGCCCTGTCATCATGTTTTAGGTGAGAAATTAAATGATCTAGCATTATATGGACTCCGGGGCAGCAGCCCTGGATAGGAAATATTAAGCAGCATTTCGTAACAAGCATCAAAAACACATTTTTAAACATGTTGACAGAATAAAGACTTAGTTATTTTAATAAACACACTTTATTCAGTAAATGTTTGTTTATGCTCATGTGCACAAACACACACACTGGTGGTCAGGGGGCTTTAGAGTTTAACTTTCGGTCTGTGAAAGTATAGGACTGCAATGTGTATTCAGACCCCCAAAACATACTAACTTAGTTGTTCACTAATTTATCTTGAAAAAAACAGACAGAAATAGACTTGTAAATTTTAAAGAAAAGACATTAACTGTTTTTGTTAATATTTAAAGGTATACAAACTTCATTTGTATCGGACATGCACACAATAATGCACGCAAGGGTTGGCCTTAAGAGTTGGATAATCAAACTCAATCAAAAAACACCAGACATATATAGTTTTATGTTTTTTATTTAAATGTGTAAGGATCGTTTTGTTATAGCAAAATTTGTAATTAGTATGAGTGTGATATAAATCATTTATGCAATAAGAATTGAGGAAGAACCTAAATAGCAGCTAGAAATGACTGACCAGGCAGGCAGAAGTGTGCTTTTCTTATCTCACAAGCCATGGAAGGGTGGGATGGGGGGACACATAAGTGTGGGGTAGGAACTGTGGAATCAGGCAGGGGTGTAAGAATTTAGGATATATTTTTATTTTAAAGAAGGTGGACATGATTATTTAATTACATTTAATAGGAACTAGTAAGCTGTATTTAGCATCATGCAGCAAATACACGTTAAAAACATTAAAGAATAATACCTTAGTTGTTTAAATAAAGACAAGGTGCCCCTGTCATGCCCGGCTCGTATGATCCTCGTATGTGCCACGCCCCCCTGATTATCCACGTGTGCTTCCCTGATTGTACCCAGCTGTACCCTGTTGTCTTGCCTATTTCAGTCCATGTCTTGCCTTAGTTCTTTGTCCTTCATTGATGTTTGTCGAGGTCTGTGCTAGTGCTTTGTCCTGCTCCTTAATAAATCCCCAGTTTCCCCCGACTTGCGGCTCCTTGCCTGCTTCCTGCTCGCTTGCCTGCCCGTGCGATCACCTGCTTTAATCCGTGACCGTGACAGCCCCATGACCCCAGCTTATATCATCTACAAGCTTGATTTGAGATGCTTGCTGGAGTACCATGTTAAGTTGACAATGGTAACTGACCTGCAGCCTGCTTGATAGTTAATGAAACATAGTCCAAATTCAACAGTGTCAGCAGTCATCCGCTATGCAGGGAGACTAGAGAGTGACTATATTATTATTATTATTATTATTATTAATAATAATAATAATAATAATAATAATAATAATAATAATAATAGTAGTAGTAGTAGTAGTAATAATAATAATACATTTTATTTATAATGCCCTTTACATCACAAGATCTCAAAGGGCTACAATTAAAATAAAAGAGACAAAATAAACAGTTTAACGACCCGTTTATCCGCTAGCGTTATTTGTAAGAAATTTGACAGAATAAAGCCTTAGTTATTTTAATAAACATTTACTGAAAAAATTTATTTATTCATGCTTATGTGCACAAACACACACACACACACACCGGTGGTCAGGGGCCATATAATGCTAGACCATGCTCACCTAGTTAGACACAATTGGCAAGATCTCAGTCACCCTTTTTGCAAAACTCGAAACACATTCTCGTTCATCAAAACACATTTTGAGCTATGGTGAACTTTGATGCAAAATGCAAAACACAGGCGACAGAGGTTAAGCGCAGCCAGCACACAGTAGTCATTTAAACTCAATGACTCAAAACTGTTCACACACATTTCTAAACATTTGAAGAAGCCAAAGGGTGACTAGAACATAGAATATGTGCCATAGGTGAATAGGAGCTGAATTTCGACTTCAAGGTACAAATGGGTCACAAAGAGGATTCTTTCTTTCCGTGAATCTGGCTTGGCAGTTGCACAACATTTTACTGTAATATGCCTCTCATTTGTTTATTTTTTGCCTTTGTTCTTTACAGTAACTTTTCTGGAGTACTGAATACGGCAAACGTTACATATTAGTCATCAGTCATAACTGTACAGTATACAAATATTTTTGCTAGACAACCATACTTTTTTATATTATAGTCTTACAGTTTCTAGTTTACATTTCTAGTTTACTATTTTGACTGGTAGTGTTTTCATTTTTTTGTGAGTTTAGTTTGAAATTTAGGGTTTGTGCTTAGTGGATTGATTAAAGGAGAGGAGATTTTAGGAAATGTGTTTTAGCAATTCAGAAAAACTGTAAAATGTCAAGGCATATCAGACTACTGGGTGAAAGGCCTCAGTCTCCAAAGGGTTACAGTAAATACTTATTATGCTATGTTTCTTTAATGTTCCTCTTTTTGAGTCTGGTATTACGACAAAAAACGCCCAATCTATCTATCCAATGCTAATTTATCATTCCATCCTCTTTGTGCAATGTAGTGACGTAAAGTACTGTCAGCAAAACAGCATGATACTACCACCACCCTGCTTGACCATTGGTTCAGTGTTCTTAGGTTATGAAAACAACCTCACCCTGATCCCCTGCAAACATATCTCTTTTCATTGTGGCCAGGCAGAGAAGTTAATGACACATTCACACGTCATTGTCACTGCCCCCCACCCCCACCCCATGAATATGCAGCCATCAGCAGCCTTTCAGACTGTTAGCCAGGCAGAACACACTAAGGAATGTGTCTATTTTATTCAAGCACAGTACAGAACCGTATGTTTTTTTGTTTTTAATTTTCCACTCTGTCCACCTCTATTCTCCACAATCAACCTTATTACTTTGTTTCGGCCTGTAATTAGTCTGTTACACACATCTTGGGTCACTCTCCTCTCCCAAAATAACTCTTGGACACATTGCTGGTTTGTACCTGGCTTGGCCTCCTTGCAGATGAGGTATTTCATCATGTGCCAAACAAGCTCAATGGGCTTTAAATCTGTTTAATTTTCATATACCACACTGTCCCTCATTGCTTGACAATATCAATCTTATTACTTTGTTTAGGTCTGTAATTATACTGCACACATCATCAGTCCGCCTCATCTCCAAAAGGTGAAATAAAATACAAAATTCTAATTTCATCAATAAACTGACTAAAAACACATTTTGCTAGTTTTAGGCCATCTTTGCCTCACAACATAAACAATTTCTTAAATTTCACAGGCCATTTATTACAGTGTAGTCAGTTTATTAATGAAATTGAAATTTTGTCTAAATATAAGAAAATTATACTTGCTTAGATTTTAATTTCTTGCAGTGAAGTTAAGATACCTGAAATCAGGTGTACTACCTGATTTCAGGTAAGTCACTTCAGCTTTCATAATCACTGCTCTCCCTGGTGGATGGATAAATCATTGCAAGTACTTTACACAGAGAGAGGCAAAGGGTGGATCATGCCGGCCCCCTTGCTCATTACATCATCGTGGGGGATCTCATTATAGTCAAGGTCCCACCCAGAACCCAGCAGGGGCCAGCCAAGGACCAGCCAAGGCCCCATCATGGAAACTGGGGAAAATTCAAGTGGCTACATCTGTATTTCCTAAAGGGTTTTATCATAAATATAATTGTCAAGATAATTAACAAAAAAGAAATCTGCCTGGCCAGCATAACTGTGAAACTCATTAATGAGGCTATAATTATCTTTCCTTCTGTTCCTGGTTTGCGACCTATGTCTAGATTCTACATGACAATCAACAGGTGTAATGATGTGTGAAACCTGAGTTATGAACTGATACAATAATAATCATTAATTGATTAAAGCATTTTAACAGTCATGTGGAATAGTATAAGATTCAACAGAATAATATTGTCGCTCCTTTTCCTCTGATCAGCTTTTAAACAAGGAATCAACGCTGATTACAACTTTAGCTAAGCATTCTTATGCTGTGCTGTGAGCTCAGTGTTCATGTTACAAAAGCAGGATATCAGATTAAACAAGGTGAACAAAGGGAATGTAAACAATTAGTAAAATCAGGAAACCTGTGTGATATAGAGTGTACTATAGAGTGTCATAATTACAGTGTACAGGACTTGAAAAGGTACGGACATATTGAAAGGACATTATTTTTATTATTTTAAGTGTGTAAAAGAGGAATAGATGGGTTGATTATGGAAGTTCCCATGATTCCATGCATGAATTATGGACACAACTTCCTCTTTATTGCACTACTGAGCTGGAAACCAGCGTTTTTGAGTGGTTACAAAAGTAAATAATAAACCAACATGTAGGATCAAAGCTTATCAATCATGTAATGTAAGGACATAAAACTTATAGGTCCTGCAGGCCCCAACTCTGATCAGCCTGCATCAGTCTATTTCAGAGCTCCGCTGGCCCAGGCAAGACTGGACTCTACTCGTCAAACCACCCCTTTTAAGGAAGGCAAAGGCCTGCCGGCTCCTGAGAGACTGGATAGGAATAACTGGAGCAACACAGAAAAAGCAAGACCTTTCATCCCCGGAGTGACCGGAGTTCCACAGTCAATCCACAGCAACAACAGCTGTCAGTCTCCATACACTGATACCTTTTCCACTATAAACAGGATAACTCACCACACATAGATGTTAGGGACAAATACACTCACGTTTGGTCTCGTTTGAATAGGCATGAGACGAGGAGTATTATACTCTCATATTTAAGGCAGTATAACTTTCATCAAGGGAAATATAGAAACTTTGGCTAAACCCACCAAAATGAGAGAGCCTCTCACATGGTAGAACAAGGGAATTACGACCACCCCCTAAAGTAATCTGATTGGCTGGGGACTTGAGAACCAAGGTCAGCAATGCCCCTAAAATTAACCATTGACCGAAATCGGTCAGTCTTCAGAGACATGCCATCATCTGGTTGGGATACTTAAGGATGGGCCTCAGAAGAAGTCGGGGAGTCACTCTGTAATCAGAGCTCCCGCAGAGAACTGTGTGAAAGTCCATCTGTAGTCAGATACTTTCCACAGAACTTTGTGCACTCTCAGCTGAGGAATGTGATTGTTTAATATTGTATTTGTCCAAATGTATTTACAAGTATGTGGCCACATGTCAATAATTGTATATTGTAATATGTTTAATAAATGTTGCCTTGATTACTTCATGACTGTCTGATTTGCTAACCTTTTATAAACTTTCCAGATTGGACTTCTATCCTTATTAGGACGAAAGTGGTAAATACTATCTTGCAGCCTCTGGGTTAAATCCCCTTTATCCGGGTCCCAAACTCGACTGCCCAAGTTAAGTTAGGTGGATACCAAAACCACACCTCTGGAGTTCGCACACGCTCAGTTATGGGCCGACTTAACCTCTGAGGTCAACACATGCTTATGAAAGGTACCGGTCTACCCTCTGAGGGGCGTACACACTATGTTCCTAGGCACCGGGTATAGTCCAGGAGACGCTCACATGGTAAGACAATGGGCGGCATCGGCGGAGTCCCTGAGACGAGCCAAAAGTAAACCTCGTACAAACTACCGCAATAAAAGGTGCGTCTTCACAGCCGCTGAGGTTGACACATGTTATGATATGGGCTGCCCCCAGCTGAGCCTCTGAGGTGGACATACATGTGGTTTGGGTAAACATCGGCTTAATCTCCGAGGCACCCACATGCTCAGTAATTGGCAGACACTGAGCCTTTGGGGAATTATATAGGTCGAGGGACCTGAATAATCAGAGGCTGACATTGTCTTAAATGGTGGCGATTTCCGTGCCTTTAAGACAAACCCTGTGGAACAAGCCCACGGATCGCCCTGTCAGCCGAGGCGAATCTGGTGGACTCCTTCGTCAGGGGTAAACTACAGTTGGTAATCTAAAGGAGAGTCTCAAAGTAATCCGAACAACATAAACGTCAAGACAATACACTGAAATAAAGGTCTTTAATAAAATGGAGTCAGATATATGTCTAAAAGAATATCTTGTATATTAAAAAGGGTAAGTAATTCCCAGGAGCACTTGGAAGGACCAACACACATTCACAGCCTTCGGCTGCGCCATTGGATTCCGCCATTGGGCCAGTGGGTGGCTCCCTACAGTAACACAACAATGTTGCCATATCTCTGCCTTCTACGGCTGATGGATGGGAGGATGACATAAAAAGGCCTCAGATACCTTAATATTTTTATTAGTGGTGTAATGGACAACCACTAAATAAAGGACCACCCCAAAGTATGGCAGGCAAGTGAACCGTGGGCTAATTACAAAGTTGTGAAATGCAGTTTTAGTACCGCTATTATATTTTCCATGATAATTGTTCCAAAAAAATGTTCCAAAATCCATGACTCAAAAACCGTGATCCAATCAGGCACATGACTTTTGTGATCCGTCGCACTCCTGATATTTACCTAGCTACTTCATCGAGTTTGTTGCTGCTGACAGTGAGGCGATGAAAAATGTTTAAAGCTCCGAGGCATATCAGTGTCTCCACAGCAAATAGGTTTGACGCATTTTGTTAAAGGACGTGGGAAACAACTTTGCCTCCATCGGTTCCTTTTCAAGAAAATGACATGAACATAAATAGAGCGTTTTTGGTGGTCACATACTGTAATAAATAAGTTAAGCTAAATATGTTGCTTAGACAGCAATGCTTTGATCATGTTCCAAAAATAAATAACTTAAGTTTAGGTGCTTCAGCCAATTTCATCTCAATTCATCATCGTTTTGCATGCAAATTGAGTTGATGGGAAATGTACAAAGATTGACAGAGAACTTCTCTCTTTATTTTTGGAACATGATCAAAGCATTGCCTCACTGATTAATGGAAAGATATGGAGCAATCATAGCTTAGCTAGCAAAATGAATGAATAATATGCGGTACTATGTTCCAAGTGCAAATATTGGTAACGCTGAATACAGCCAGAGTGTTGCATTGCCATTGATTAATCATGAAGTGCCTGCATTGATCAGGTTTTTTTTTTTTAACTAATTGGAGTTAAACATTATGACTGAATTACATGGCTGCAGAGTAGGGATGTAACGATACACTCAACACACGATTCGATATGATTCACGATTCTGAGTTCATGATACGATTTTATCACAATTTTTTTTACAGAATGAGCTGCAGACAAATTTATTCAGAATTATTCCTTTATCTTTCTAAACTGTGCAAAAGGTGTCTACTTCTAAATAGTCCAACTGAATAAAATTCTGTTTAAAAACAATCCCAAATCAAGATAAATAAAACATTCAAATAAATAAACAGTAACGCTTTACATTAATTGCACCTTCATAATGTTTTTATGTTGCATTCATAAAATGTTCAGTACACCATCATAATGTATTCATTAAGTATTCAGAAATCATTCATAAACATTATGCATGTATACCTTTACATCCTAACATCCCTTAACAGTGTTAATATAAATAACAAACATTGTATAATAATAACAAACATTATAATCGTATAATAATGTAATGTTTGTTATTTATGTATATTATGTATGCCCAGGATCGGCAAATCCCAAATACCCACTGTATTATGAAAACTGGACCATTGCCCATTTGGGCAATTCTAAATATGTATTTGTGCCAGGAGTATTTGGTGAACATTTTTATGAGTACTGTGGTTTATTGGCCAGCTGCGAATTTAATTACTTTAAAATTTAAAGTTAAACTGTTTATGTAATTACTTTATTTTATACTTGTCTTCTATATTTTAAAAAAAAACATATTCTATCTACCAAAAACATATCTTGCCTGCAGAATGATATTATGTTTGTTAATCCCCTGTAATTGATCTTTGCAGTGTCTTCTGATATAGTTTTGATATGAACAAGTCTTAAAAAGCCCAGGCATGTGACACAGTCTAGTAAAATGTAACTCCAGGTGATTTGAACACAGGTTAAAATGGACCGGCAAACAGCAGAACAATCCGCTTCAGAGCAGAAAGATGTGCTTTTCCATTCCACCAGTCTGTTATGTTGAGTGCATTGTAGAGGTCACTTGAAGCATCTGTAAAGAGTAATTATGTGAGAAATAAGGAGGAAATAAGAAAACGTTAGATTAACTAATCTCCTACATCTCACTATTCTAAGATGATAAATCCTCATAGCAATGCACTGAAAATTTCTGACTTTGAAATATGTTTTCCCCATGCACAATAACCTTCTTCCTATTCTCTTATGGACCTTTTGCAAAATCCTTGCATGTAAAGCAGCTTGGAAAAAGCTTTTCCAAGTTCTTTTGAAGATATTTCAATCTAAAATATGAATCTGGGAGTAACTTTGTAAGACTCAAAAATCAGGATCATGCCACAAATGTAATTTTTTATAAAATGCAGTTTTAGAGATATGTGGTCATTATTGATAGGTGTTAAAGTATAACTCATATAACCTTTCAGATTTTTTTATTTTATTTTCAGTCAAAGCTAGATTTCCATTAACTTGCATACTTCCTTTGACGACTGAATACATCATGTGATCATTGACATTAACTGAAAGTAAACCAAATGTGCATGATAAATAGGATATTAAGAGCCACAGAAAGGAATGTGAGGTACAGTTATGTGTTTTCCTGATGGCCTGGGGAAAAGCACCATGGGAGGGAAAGTGAAGGGGGAAACAGGAATAAAAATACCTGTTCAGGCTGTGGAACAAAAACGATACATATGTCGACTAAAAGAGAAAGGTTTACATAGTATCTGTAGTGTTCTCTGGTCCAAGTGTTACTACAGAACTGTACATCAATATAAATGGACCCAGAAATAAAGGTCAAGTGAAGTGAGTCAAAATGAATCTGGATGGTCACATGATTTTCATGGATATTTTGGGAAATCAATTTACAAGCATTGTATTAGTTTCTGCAGTTTGCTGTAATACATATATATGACCCTTGTATGCAGAAATATCAATACTCCCACAATGGATGATTCTACTGGTATAGAGAGATGGTATCCTATCTTTTACTCAGACCATATTTCTTAGGAGATTTATGTCTTATTCATTCCTGCCTCAGTAAAATGTCACCTTGAGTTTAGTTTACATACAGTAGAACACTGAAGGAAGTATATCCACTCAGCAGTATGATCCTAATTGATTAACTTTACAATCCACCTTTTCATTGGTTGCTAATATGACCTATATTTAAATATATACTTTTACATTTTTAAAAGTATTAAAGTAACAAAGCGTTCTTCATTCTGTCAAGATGCCAGATATTTTAGCAACATTACATATATGTATTCCTTACTCATTTCTATGCATCAGAATACTCAGGTGTCAGTGAAATCTGTCCTAATTTAGCAAAGGGAATATAGTAAATTATTAATGTTAGCACTTTTGCAATAATACAGTTCCTTGGATTGCACAGATTTTAGCTGCGGAGGACATATTCTTCTGTTCTCTTTAATAAAAAATAACTTGCATGTAATGCATTGGCTTTAGGTGCAGCCTTAGAATTTCAAAACTAGCAATGACACAGACGGGTTAGGCAGATAATACTGTGTCTTATCGACTGTGTCTGGAGGGACTTCCTTTGATGGGAACACAAAGCCCATTCGAAGCAGCCGTCAGCGTCTTCCATGAGATAAATGTAATTCGTGGAGTACCTCAGGTAGCAGCTGGGGCAGTAACCACCCATATTGCTGGCTTTATCCACAAGGGTGTACTTTGGCATTGGGCTCTTGATCACATCGACAAAACACAACCATTGCAATTTCTATACTTACGATTCAAGTGCCTGCATTTGCCAAGGGCTCTTGGTAACATTGACAAAACAAAGTTCTTTTTCTGTGCATCCAAGTTAAAGGTTATTCCATTCATTCAGCCTTTCCAGCAAAGCCATCTGGCTGTCCCCACTTTAACAAATGCAGAACTGACACAAATTAGTTTTCTTTCCCCCCATATCTCATTATCAAATACCCAAATATAAAGTATAATAAAATGACATAAACCATAAGTTCTCAAATTCAAAATTGCCTTCAATGTTGCAATCATCAATTAGCACTGCACTAATGAGTTCATACTACAGTAGCAGTTATGTTACACAACCTGTTACACAATTGTGGTAGTATAATCGTCATTGAAGGTTTATTGCTGCGTTCTTTGATAGCCATTGTGATTTATATCATAAGAAAAGCGCAATGCAATATGTTTTTCATACAACAGCTTGTGGTTTAACAACCATAAGGTTGGTTTCTCCAAGGCTTTTAGCTCTGTGTTGTTTATGACACAAGCTGCCACAATAAACTTAAAAACAAGCTTTTCTTCTCTTTGAAGATGATTCGGAATGCATTACCAAATATTAAAATACGCACAATACATACAAAGTACTTACAGACTATGAAATGCTACATATTTTAAATTGTACATGCATTAGAATATGTAGCACAAAACATCCATTTTGTTGATGAAATTCATTATGCATTTTCAGTACTCATAATGCAGATGATAGCTTGTATGCGCTACTAAAATGGTTTTACAGCTGTATTCCTGTGCATTTATGATATTGTTGACAGAATGCAAAGGAATTCTTGTGTTTACATAAATGTGACTTTGATCTCAAAGGTCTGTCCTTCCAAATATAGATCCATTCATCCATTTTCCAAACTGCTTATCCTACTGGGTTGTGGAGGGTCTGGAGCCTATCCCGGAAGCAATGGGCACGAGGCAGGGAACAACCCAGGATGGGGGGCCAGCCCATCGCAGGGCACATTCACACACCAGACAGTCACACAGGCACACCTATGGGCAATTTAGCAAGTCCAATTAGCCTCAGCATGTTTTTGGACTGTGGGGGGAAACCGGAGTACCCGGAGAAAACCCCACGATGACATGGGGAGAACATGCAAACTCCACACACATGTGACCCAGGCGGAGACGCGAACCTGGGTCCCAAAGGTGTGAGGCAACAGTGCTTCACTACCTATCATATTTATCTAGTTCTGCAATGGGTCAGTGTCCCATCCTGGGTTTTTCACTACCTGGCGCCTACAGATTCCTAGATAAACTCTCTTCGATTCTGTAGTGAACAAATGGGTATAGAAAATGGATGGATGGATGGATACATATTTACCTAGCTATTTTGTGTAAGCACATGGTAAACATGCATGTTTTTTGCACAATGTATGATTTGTGATGCATTGGATTTAGTGTCACAATAATAAGATCCTTTCAATGAAGGGAATATAAAAAGAAACAAATTAACCAATATGTGATATATCTGTTATTGGTAATATCATGAGCACTTAAAATATGGAAGCTATCTTTACAGAGAAAGACAATTCAAATGCAATCTTTAGTCTTACCATTCACCAAAGATTGTGTTACCATGTTAAAACGTGTAAATTTAAAATGTAGTTTTCATTATACATTGGATTATTGCACATTATTTAATACTAATATCAACAAATCAATCAATGTATCAGCATTTATATTAACATTAATATTTAGTATTCATTGTTTAAACATTACTATTGTCAAACATGCTACTTTCACAATAATTTTTCTGGTTTTTAAAACAAATTGCAAAGCTGTCTTTATTATGTTAGTTTATATCCATCCATCCATTTTCCAAACTGCTCATCCTATTGGGTCGCGGGGGGTCCGGAGCCTATCCCGGAATCAATGGGCACGAGGCAGGGAATAACCCAGGATGGGGGGCCAGCCCATCGCAGGGCACACTCACACACCATTCACTCACACACCATTCACTCACACATGCACACCTATGGGCAATTCAGCAACTCCAATTAGCCTCAGCATGTTTTTGGACTGTGGGGGGAAACCGGAGTACCCGGAGGAAACCCCACGACGACACGGGGAGAACATGCAAACTCCGCACACATGTGACCCAGGCGGAGACTCGAACCCGGGTCCCAGAGGTGTGAGGCGACAGTGCTAACCACTGCACCACCATGCCGCCCTAGTTTATGTTAATTTATATTTAATATGTTATACAATACACAGTTAATTAAACTAGTAGCAATCGCATTTGTGAAGTAAATATTTATTGCTATTATAAAGTTATAAAAAACCAAACTGCAGAAGCTACAACTAATCAGAGGCAGTTGTAGAGTGAACAAGAAATATTTCAAGTGTTTTTCAAGTTTGATTTTGTTAAATGGGGCAGCACGATGGTGCAGTAGTTAGCGCTGCTGCCTCACAGCAAGAAGATCCTGGGTTTGGTCTCTGGGTCGGGCGTAGGACTTTTTCTGTGTGGAGTTTGCATGCTTTCCCCATGTTCGCGTGGGTTTCCGCCAGGGGCTCTGCTTTCCTCCCACAGTCCAGAAGTGTGCATGATAGGTTGACTGGTGATTCTAAGTTGGTCCTGTAGTTGTGTATGTGCCCTGTGGTGTGTTGGCAACTGCCCATGGTTGGTTCCTGCCTGTGCCCATTGATCCTGGGATAGGCTCTGGTCCCCCCCCATGACCCCAGTTGGGATTAAGTGATGATGGATGGATTTTGTTAAATACGCTATTTAGCAATAAAAACAATATTAATGGATTTTGACTTTAAATTTAGACTTTTACTGGGGATGGTGAGGTTGGTGGGAAGCTCCATGGGTTACATTAATGTACCTGTGACCCAATAGACAGTGGTTCAAATCCCAAGGTCAGCAGAATGATTTCAACCTAAAGTCCGTTAACCCCAAACTGGACTATCTGATACTGTGTTCGCAAAAAAATAAATGCTGCTTTGGATAAAAGCATCTTCTAAATAAATATAAATAATATATATCTTTTAAATTGGCTAATTTTTCTTTTCTCTGTAAGCCTTCTGTCAAAGAACATGTATTATGATTACAGTATTTTTAGCAGATCATTTTTGTCTCATCATGAAGATTGTACCGTAATCCCCTTTTGCTGTTCATTTACTACAGTGAAAGCATTAACCATTCCTCAGAGGACCCATCACAGTCAGTAAAGCACACGTCATGAGAATGTGTGGCGAATGCCTTTCCTCAGTAGCCATAACAACACACACACATCTTCCCTGCAGTGGCAGTCAGGTGCAGTCTCTGTTGATGTACATTATGGGTTACTATCACACAAAATGAGGTACACTGGTTTTGGCATATCATTCTCAAACTTGTCAAACTGTCAGCTTACATCTCACCATCTTTCCATGGTTTTATCTTTATTGTGATACTTATATAAGAGGGCTATAACTTTCTGAAGGAAAGCCTGAATGTAGGTCAGGTTTTTTTTTTAAGATATTGAAATATTACAGTGTACAATGTACAGGCTATCTATCTATCTATCTATCTATCTATCTATCTATCTATCTATCTATCTATCTATCTATCTATCTATCTATCTATCATGGGTGTATGATGATACAATACACGGAATACTCTTATGTGCACATTTTACTTATGCAGCCTTTGCAACAGGATACTGTTGACAACTACCAAATGTTTGGTCTCTGCACATGCCTTGAATGAATAATCTTGCTTCCTGTCTGGCCTGGACTTGCTTGTAGTGCATCTTCAGAATGCTAAGGTTATGAAAAATTTCTCGTATTAATATTTTTTTCCGGATTCACTCATTTTAAGTTTGTATAATTAATTGAGCTAGACTTGGAAGTTTCTTTGTTTTCTATATTAATGGATAGAAATGGATAGAAATCTCAAATGGGGGGTAGCATGGTGGTGCAGTGGTTAGCACTGTTGCCTCACGCCTCTGGGACCTGGGTTCGAGTCTTCGCCTGGGTCACATGTGTGTGGAGTTTGCATGTTCTCCCCATGTTGTCGTGGGGTTTCCTCTGGGTACTCCGATTTCCCCCCACAGTCCAAAAACATGCTGAGGCTAATTGGACTTGCTAAATTGCCCATAGGAGTGCATGTGTGAGTGAATGGTGTGTGAGTGTGCCCTGTGATGGGCTGACCCCCCATCCTGGGTTGTTCCCTGCCTCGTTCGTATTGCTTCCGGGATAGGCTCTGGACCCCCCGAGACCCAGTAGGATAAGCGGTTTGGAAAATGGATGGATGGATCTCAAATAGATACTTCTGGGCCATAATAATGTGTGCTTTAATTTATGTGTCTGTGGGGAGACAGAGGAGCTAAGAATGGTATAATCTATATTACTTGACCTGTTAGCACCTGGTTGTCTTTGAATAGATTTGGAAAGGAACATACCATTTGGAAGACATACAAAATGGACCATAATTAGACACTGTCTCTCATCCAATTTAACACCTAGGCATTTACCTGCATTACTACATTCTCTTCCTAAACAAATGGGAAAATCACTGAATAGTAGTGAGCCATCCAAATACTGCAGCAGTTTCAGCAAATGGTAAGTGGTAAATGATGTACTTAGCAGCACCGAATGCTCTGTGTCTTTATGGGGAAGATATGATGCAAAGGGGAGCTGTTAAGATGCATTTACAATATTGATAATTTATGTGGTGTGATCGATTGCATTTATACAACTTAATACAGCTCAACTTGAAATCATTTGCAATCATACATTAGAAATTACAAAGTTAAATTTGATTTGGAAAATACATGCAGTTGTATCTGAGTGAGTAAGTAGTTTGATGGTGATTTAAAAAAAAAAATCACACGTAATCCAAGATGAGTTATATTACTTCTGCAATTTATCTTCCGTATGCTTGTGTGCTTGATTTGCTATACATCTGTCTAGTTTGTAAGAGTAAAAATAAGTATATTTACTTAAGTGCGGCACTTTTAACAGATACCTAGGCTCAAAGTCTTATATACATTTCATGGGCAAAAGTATTGGGAGACCTGGCCATTACACAGAGAGGAACCTTTATGACATCCCATTCTAAATCCAAAGGTATCAATATGGAGTTTATCTCCCCTTTGTAGCTATAACAGCTACCACTCTTCTGGGAAGGCTTTCAACCAGATTTTGGAGTGTGTCTCTGGGAATTCTTGGTTAAGACAAACAGTGTCTTTTGTGCACTGGGGTACAATCATCCTGGAACAGAAAAGGGCCTTCTCCAAAGGGTCTTCTCCAAACTGCTCCTACAAAGTTGGAAGCATACTGTACAATCGTCCAAAATTTTGGCAAAATGCAGTCAGGCAGGTAACATTCTACTGGCATTCACCAAACCCAGACTCATCCATCAGACTGCCAGACTGAGAAGCATGATTTATCACTCCACAGAACATGTTTACATCATTCCATGTGATGCTTGGCATTTTGCTTGGTAATGAAAGGCTTGCAGCTGCTTGGCCATGAAATATCATTCGATGAAGCTCTCAGTGCACAGTTTTTGTGCTGGAGTTAATGGCAGAGGAAAGTTGGAGTTATTGAGTCAACAGAGCATTGGCGACTTTTATGCACTATATACGTCAGCACTCGGTAACCCCACTCTGTTACTCAGTGTTGTCTGCCACTTCATGGCTGAGTTTCTGTTGTTCCTAAATGCTTCCACTTTGCAATACCACTTACAGTTCACCATGGAATATTTAGCAGGGAAGAAATTTCATGAACTAACTTATTGAAAAGGTAGCATCCTGTAACAGTAAACCTGACTGGATGGCTAGATGCTTAATGTTATATACATGCATATGAATGAACCACTGAATTCACTGATTAAAATGTGTATTCCAATCATTTTGTCCATATAGTATTGTAAAAGAGGGTCACTTACGGAAAGCTTCCGGGAACAGTTTAATGTGCCAGTCGCAAGTCTGGAGGTCCAGCGTGCTGAACCACATTGACCCAGCGATGTAGTTCAGTGTGTGATCGATGTGTGGCAGCAGAAAGGAGTCTGTTCTCGTCAGCATGTTCAGCCATTGGTAGTTGACGTGGAACCACCATGACCCATCCATTTTGACGATGAGGACAACTCACAGGTTGTCGGACGGCTCTATGACTCCTGCCACTGCCATCTCTCTGATTCTCTGCTCTGCCGCTTGTCGCTTCGCTAGGGGCAGTCTGTGTAGACGCAGGCAAATGGGCGAGTGTCGCCCATGTTGATGTGGTGCTACACCAGCGAAGTGGGTCGGCAATCCTTTTCCCTGGTGGAAAAGATGTCTTGGTACCAGTCTAAAAGAGATTTGAGTTTGTCCCACTGTTCCTCCATCAGGTCCCGGCTGCTACGCTGCCACACCTCCCATACAGCTTGCACTGTCTTGCAATGTTACTTTGTTCTGTGATCGGGAGAGGGCTTGAGGCTGTGTTACTGGTGTTCTTTCCCCAGATGCTGTAGGTTGTTCCCTTCCCACAGCTACTGTCTGCACTGAGGTGGAGGGCTGCTCCTGGCATATGGATGGTGGCCCACAGTTGAGTCAGCAAGTCCAGACCGATGATGCAGAGGTCAACAATGTCAGCGAACCTGATTATCATTTGTCCGGCCAGTTCAAAGTGCAGCTGCCTCTTCCCCCTCA
Organism: Brienomyrus brachyistius; assembly: GCF_023856365.1. Taxonomy (NCBI): domain Eukaryota; kingdom Metazoa; phylum Chordata; class Actinopteri; order Osteoglossiformes; family Mormyridae; genus Brienomyrus; species Brienomyrus brachyistius. Next base: position 3,076,557 of record NC_064545.1, on the reverse strand, counting down.
TGCTGTGCGCACGCCAGTCATCGACATCAACTACACATCGATTGTCTCCCAGCCGACTGGCACAACTCTGGTGGTACCTGGTAGTAAGCTCGGGCGGATCAGGATGATTGTGGACTCCATGTCCACCAGTGGTCAGAGGTGTGTTTCAGCTACCAGGCAGTCAATGTACAGGCCCGTTGCCTCACCAAGCCAGCCCACTCTAGGTGCAACTGTTGGGGTTAGACTGGAATGCATTGCGAATGGAGTCCCCTGCCCATAGGGCCTCCCGCCCAGCGTTTCCCAGTTGCTGATTGTGGTGAGGGCATTGCACCGGTCTGGGTAGGTGGCATCTCGGCCATGACTCTGTGTGGGTTACGAGCATGCATGCACTATCCCTCCTCACCATCAGAGCACCATCAGTGTGTTTACTTCGGCACACTCTGTCTGAGGGTGAGGCAGGCAGAATGTACTGGAACCATCAGGTCTCCCCAGGAAGGCTTGGTTCCCAGGGTTTCCATCTGTTCTTCTGGTGTTTCCCATCACTACCACGGGAACCCTTGCTCCAGTTATTGGAGATTGTCAAAAGATGACTCCGATCCCACTTCTGACACCAGTGTGAAAGTAGGTCGCCAAACCGTTTGTTTCTTGTAGTAATCAGGCTGAGATGGTTCTGAGTTTAACCACTTGGTGGCTTATATCGTGCCCATGCAATTCATACTCACAACACACTCGCACTGCCCACTGTGCCTGTCTCCCCACTTACTCCTAATATGCTCAGTGGCTTTGCACACACAACTGGAGCAGTTTGCTCATGAGGAGTGGGCCAAAATACTTGCTGAGAAGTGCAGAAGTCTCATTGACAGTTACAGGAATCGTTTGATTGCAGTGATTGCCTCAAAAGGTTGTGCAACAAAATATTAAGTTAGGGGTACCATCATTTTTGTCCAGGCCTGTTTCATGAGTTTTTTTTTATTAATTCTGTTGAAGCACGGTTGAAAATCAATGTCTGACTTTTATTAGTTAAATTTCATAGAATTTTTATTTATTATTACTTTTGTCAGATTAAAGTTATTTCTGTGACCATTGTGAGTTTTTCTTTCATTGACTGAAGGGTACCAACAATTTTGTCCATGTGTCTACTTATGTGTTACACCCTGCATTCCTCCCTCCTCGTTTTCTCCCTAGAATGGCTGTGACGAGCCACACCTGTTGCTTATTTGTCAACCTCTCGTTTCAGCCCTCGTGTGGATCACTATAGCTGCCTCTCATCTGCTCCCTCATTAGTCATCTATAAGAGTATCTCCCTGTCCTGTGCTCTCCACCTTGGTCATTGATGTCATCCTAGTACTGTATGTCCTCCACTGCCTTCCCTTTTGCTAGTTGTGCCTTTTGTTTGACCCTGCATGGTCTGTTTTGTTTGCCCTGTTCAGTCCTGAATAAACCCCTTATTGTTTGCCCTTACTTCTGTTCCTGCCTCCCTTGTGTTTGGTGTTGTGACACATGTAGATGATGTAGGTTACATAGAATCATCCAGCCATCCATTTCCTGAAACGCTTATCCTGTTCAGGGTCACGGGGGGTTTGGAGTATATTCCGGAGGCTACAGGCAGGGAACAACCTTGGATGGGGCATCAATACATAAAATCAGTAAATAAATAAACAAACAGAATTTGTGCGTGCAAGTGCATGTGTCCGGTATTTGATTTTTAACAATGCCTTCTCAAACACTTTCTTTACTTCTACACTTTACTTTACTGCTACTGCTGATTGGTAGAATTTCAGAGGGAATTCTAGAGTGTGCAACACTCCCTTAAGATGGAATATTTAAACCACTCCCTTTTCACTCACCCACTCTTATGTCATGTTTGCCTCCTGAACCGTCAGTGTATTAATACTAAAATATTTTATGTTGCAGTGTGACTGAAATATGCATGATGTTATCCTAGAGAATGGGGATGGAGAACATAGCTCTTTCAGTTCAAGTAGTTGCAGCACTTCAATGAAACAAGCCTGCTTGTGCCCCGCTTCAAATAGGTAAGCAAGTGTGGCAATGATACAGTTTAACAGTGTGCCACGCAGACTCCCTCACATTTGGATTTCTCAGCTCAGACCTGTTATGAATACTTCTGTATTTAAAAAAAATTAATTTAACTGTACTTGTACTTTACCAAATACAAAGGCAAAGTTTGATTTGTAAGGAAATGAAGACTACCATGATAAGCCTGGAGGCTGCATCCTGCCCAATGTTTTTCGTTCTGGTTTGGCTTTTGGACTCTAATTTTTCTTCTGCTCCAACGTCCTTTTCCCATTACTCTATTAGCTTCTATCTTGCATTTCTTAGCTTTTCTTTTTAAGGTAATTTATTACAGCATTTTACAAAAGGTATACAAAAGATATACAAAATATACTGTAGATTTGTTATACCATGTATAAATTCTGGTCATTATTTTCACATGATTTATTTTTATTATTTTTATTATCTTCATTTCTGTGTATCCTTCCTGTTATCCTGCTAAATCAATATAGCTGTAATGATGAGAGAGAGTGCAGCTGTGAAACGAAGATAAATTTCCGAATTGCAATCCAAAAATCAGCTAGGTCCGATCCTGCAGGGTAGAAACCACACTCTAGGGAAACAAAAAAGACAGACGGGAAAGGTTTTGGGTTGGGAGGTATAAACAGGATTACATCGTTGCGAAGGCTGAAGCATCTGATTGGTTACTAAAAAAAAACAAAACGTATACTCATCACGGGGTATGAGGGATAAGGGGAATTAATCAGCACATGACATCACCTCCCAAGACACTCCTCAACCCATAACATTATCTAGCTAAGCCAACAAAATTGGGCACCAGGAGTGAAACCACAGATAACTGAACAATTTGCTGTGGAGCGATATCAATAATTTAGCAGCCTCAGAAGACAAGCTCTGCAATGAAATAACATAATTAAAAATGGGTCTCTGGAGAATACTTAACACATGCGCTAAACGCTAGACTGCATTTACTTGTTTTGCAAGATTTCATATAATTTTTCTGGCTGTTTTGCTAGATTGTCCCTGTGTAGCAACTTTATTAAATGCTGCATCTTTGTTTTTGTTTTTGACCTCAGTGTTTTAGGCTCTAAAATGTCTGTTAATGATTCTCTTTTAGCTTGGAGCCAAAATTGATCTGGGGAATAAAAGGTACCAATATATTTCTTAATTTAATTCAGACAACTTTATTGATCTCAGTTTAGGGTAACACTTGTGTAAATGAATAGAAAATAAAAGTCAGAAGACAACGGAGTGTAGAAGAGGTAAAGAAAAACACTGTTCAAGGTCAGTTAGCTGAGAAACACCTCTAAGTATGAAAAAAATAAACCTGCCAGTAGTTTCTTCTGTCATACCATCTGTAACTCAGCCCCCTTTTCAGCCTCTTTCAGACCTGCCCTCCGTGATCTATTGACCAGTAGCTCTTGTAGTTACATCTGGCTTTGTGGAGGGTCACAGTGACACATTGTGTCAGTACTGATGTACTTGGGTGACTGACAAAAGACAATGACAAATCAACAGTGCACACGACATCACCAGCAGACTTGTTTATGATAAATGTGTAGGTCATCAGTCCAGATTTACATACTGAGACAGAGGCACATCCTTCACATCTGCTGCAAGAATCTTTTTATTTATGATTCACATGCTACAAAGGTGCCGCGACCCGGTAGGATAAGCGTTTTGGAAAATGGATGGATGGATGCTACAAAGAATGTATTAATTTGTACTAATCTCTATGCTGGGAAGATAAAACACCCCAGTGGTAATGTTTGATACCTGTAAGGAGCATAGCCTACACAGAGAATTATTATGATAACTGAATGATAAAAATGACACCAATTTTTGTCATTCACTTCTCATTTTACAATGATGAAATCAAAATCCAACTATCACTTTATTTCCTTTTAAGGTTTCTTAGGGTAATTATGCATATACTGTATGATTAGTGATATATTTTATGTGTTATCAGCATATGGATGGAAGATTATTTTATGCTTTCGTATTATACTGCCTAGAGGTGAATTGTATTCAGACAGTCCCCAAGTTACAAATGAGATCCTTTCCCTAAGTTTGTATTTATGTTGAATTTCTAGTTACAGTAAGTAGGAAAAATGAACCAGTAATTAATGACGATAATATTTATTAATATTTTAATTATTTATTTGTATGATTATCATTATTATAATTACATAGTAATAATGAAATTAACTGCATATGTTGCTATTCCATAAGTACTTAAATAATTTTCACAGGTATTGATTAACCAGACATACGGTAGTATGCTATTCGTCGAGGAAAAATTGGCAAGCGTAAGGATATGAGTGACAAGGGCCAACTTGCGATGGCTAGAGGTCTGGGTCAGGGCATCTCCAAAACGGCAGGTCTTGTGGGTTGTTAATGGTATACAGTGGTCAAAACGTACCAAAGGTAGTCCAAAGAAGGCCAACTGGTGAACCATTGATGGGGTCATGGGTGTCCAAGGCAAAGGCTAGCCCACCTGGTCCAGTCCCACAGGAGATACTATAGCACAAATTCCTGAAAAAGTTAATGCTGACTATGATAGAAAGGTTCCAGAACACACAGTGCATCATAGCTTGCTGCATAGCCACAGACCAGTCAGAATGCCCATGCTGACCCCTGTCCACTGCTGAAAGCTCCTACAATGAGCATGCAAGCATCAGAACTGGACCATGGAGCAATGGGAGAAGGTGGCCTGATCTGATGAATCACATTTTCTGTTACATCATGGATGGCCAGGTGTGTGTGCATCATTTATCTGCAGAAGAGATTGCACCAGGAGGCACTATGGGAAGAAGGCAAGCCGGTGGAGGCAGTGTGATGTTTTGGGCAACGTTCTGCTGGGAAGCCTTAGGTCCTGGCATTCATGTGGATATTACTTTGACATGTACCTATGCATTTTTACAGACTAAGTACACCACTTCATGGCTACAGTATTTTCCTAATGGCAGTGGCCTCTTTCAGCAGGATAATGCTCCCTGCCTCACTGCAAAAACTGTTCAAGAATGGTTTGAACAACATGAAAAAGATTTCAAGGTGTTGACTATTGCCTCCGAATTCTCCAAATCTCAACCCAATCAAGGATCGGTGGGATGTGCTGGATAAATACGTCCAATCCATGGACTCATCAGGTCTTGTGAAGTACATACTTTGATGGGTGGTTTTAATGCTATGTCTGATTGGTGAATATACAGGAGAGAGAGCAAATCTTGGAGTCAGAGCATAGGGTTAGTCATTTATCCCTGATTTTTCAGGGCGTTAAGGGCCTAACAGCAATGGAACTCTTCTGCTGAGCATGGAATTCAAACTTGGGATCTTCCACTCAGGCCTCTAGGCCTAACTTGCTCGGGCACACACCACTCCCCAAAAAAGAGGTGCACCATTCCCGGTGACACTACAATACTGGGTGGATGCATGCCATGGATAGGGAAAACCCCCTCTCTTCCGGTTCCCTCTTCCAAAAATCTATTTAATATGTGGTCCACTTTTAGCCAAATGGCTGAGAAGCAATTCATATTCTGTAAGGCAGTTTCAGTGTATTTGCCAAATTACATCTAAGTTAAACAGAAACATCATATGCTGTTTTTATAAAAAATATATTTTACAAAATAAGAAACAGTACACATATATAATTGCAATACATAGACTCTTTCATTAATAATACTAATTTTTAGGTTAAACACAAAAAATCAGGGACATATGTAAAGGTCTAATGCAACTGTAAGAATTACTAGAATGTAAAGTGTAAAGTGAGTTTACATACAGCTTCAGTATTTCATGTATGTTAGAAAAACAAAACCTAATAAAAGCAAAGAGGAAATTTACATGTCATTTGTTTACTATAATACAGGCCAATAAGTATGTATCGGATTGTATCGTTACATATTCAATTATTTACCACATGTTTCATGCATTACTTATTGAATGTCCAGGTTTCTTATAACAGAACCATATTACACATTTTGTGCTTAATTAATATTACCGCATGTAACTCTAATCATTTGCAGCTTCAATCAGATTAAAAGAAACAGCCAGTCTATTTAAGTCAGCAGGAAAAAAAACAAATTACTACTATGATGTTTTTTCTCAAGAGAAAAGGTAACTTGATTTTTTACAAAAAAGGCCTCATTTTTTCCTTTATACTGATAATAGTTATATTTACTCAATATAGGCAACAATTTTTCATGTGCAAAACACACTCATAATAGATGAATTCAAACTGTTCTATAAAGAAAGCCAAACAGCTTTTCCAGTTTATTTAACAAATATGCTGCTTATTACAATATGAAATTATACCTTACATTACATTTATTAAATCCAGCATCATTATTATTCTTTATATCATATGTATTTCAATAAAATTGAGATTTTGCTCTTTTTTGCTTGTTATATTGTTGAATTTATTTAAAAAAAATGTTCGTTAGGTTCTCCTGTGAAACTCACACTGTTCAGTACCTCCACACTGCCCATATCTATCCTCCACCTGATTAAGAAGCATCTAGATCCCCAAACTTTTGGCGGCCATAATGAACATTGATTCTAGACACTCCACAGATTCTAAATTTACAAACCACAAGAATCATAAACCTCCTACAACACATTCAGTTTGCTTTAATATTAAAATGTATTGGATTTTTAAGATTATCAATGTGATACTTTTCACAAAGCATTAGAATGTATATTTTTTTCCTTTTATGTTTCTTATCCTGTTAAATCTGGTACAGCAACTACATAAACAAAACTGATTCCACAGATCCCAAGTCAAGTGTCTTTTTCATTGTCTGACATCAAGTAGAGCTCTTCCAGTATTCTGAAGTGCGGACCCCACTCTCTGAGGTAGTCGTAATTTTGTTCTGAGTCTGCAGAAGCTGTTTCCAAGGAGCTTAATGAGCCAACAATAGAGCCCCTCCCTTCGTATCCATAGACCTGGATGGAGTCATAAGGGGGAGCTGTAGGGTCATTGTCTGCCTCACGAAGCCGCGTGCTGATGAATGCATCAATCTCGACACCATTGGAATCAGAGTCTTGACCCTGCCGGGGAATGAACTGCAGGTCTGGTTTGATGTCCTTTCTTGGCAAATAGCTGATGATCCCATCAGGATTCTGCAGAGTAGCAATGTCAAAGGCCTCTGTGTCTTCTTCACCGCCACCCTCGTCATCATATCGGATAATGTTCTCTCTGACATCATCTTCATCTTTAACAATCAGTGTTTCATTTTTATGGCTACGGAGTGTCACGTAAAGAACAACTATGACTGCATATCAAAACAACAGCAAGAGGGTTAGATTCCATTGGAAAACCATTACGCTGTAATTATGTGGACAAATTGTCATGTGTGTCATATATAAACTTATATAAATCTTTCTTGAAATATATATATAAATATAAATATATCACATTTAGGGAAAATTATTTATAGGGACATACCTAAAAATAAGATCACACAGAGAAGAATAGCAATCAAGGCTCCCATGCTTAGTCGAATAGGCAGCACAAAGGCCTCCACGTTGCAGGACTGGATGGCACCATCCTTGCTGCAGCTACACACTCGGATAGTAAGTGTGTTAGTGCTGCTCATTGGAGGGTTTCCATTGTCATTTATGATAATGGGCAGGAGGTACATTTCTTGTTTTTGCCGCTGGAAAGTGTTGTGCTTTGTTAGAATGTTTATGGAATTGTCTGAAAAAGTAAGATAAAAAAAAAATTGTCTGAAACAGACGATACAGCACAGTGATACAGCAAATTATGGCTTCCAAAACACTTGATCCAGTAAATAGTCTACTGAAAACTATATATTACGTTACAACATTTTTTAACAGTAACAGTAGTTTGAAACAAAGTTTAAATGTGCCATCTTCAAGACTGCAGACTGCAGGTGTAATCCCATAAGTCTGACAAAATGAAAATATTTTCTATAATCCTCCATTGGTATAGATCAGTTTCTGTATGGTAAGTATGTCAGGTGGAACAGTGGAAAATATGTTAGAAAATTGGTAAGGACTTTGACTACAAAAAATGGATAAATTAGCACATTTAATGTCATACTGTGAAATTAATTGAAACAGGCATTATATATATCACATCTTAGTTGTTTGATAGAATGATACTTGCCATATTGAGGGATTAAATAGCTCACAACTAATACATCTCATAATAATAATGTAATGTTATATAAGGTTATTCAGTTTGCTGATTGTAATTTTATGTAACTTTAAATCCAGAATCTAAGAACAGTATATACCTGGGTTTGTGGAAACTCAGAACTCTTTTATAACGATAAATAATTAAATTGTTATTATAACTATGTGACAGTTAAGCATGACCACTTCAGCTGGTGTCAACACAGGATAGCTTTCTTATGTAAACTTCTTTGTTTCACCACCATCACGTTCTGAACTCTAGGTTTTGCATTGAAGTTCCCCTGGTCAAGTGCCATACATTTTCTATAACACCTTGTCCTATTCAGGGTCACAGGAGGTCCGGAACCTGTCCCGGAATCTACAAGTGTAAAGCAGGGAATAACCCAGCATGGGGCACCAACCCATCACAGGTGAAGTAAGTGTTATTTTTAGGATAAAATATTTTAATGCAGGGAAATATTGTGAGCCAACCTTCAGAGGAGCAAGTGTTTAGGGCTCTCCATCTGTTAATTGAGTTAACTGCCTGTCAGACACACACTGCTCCGTGGGACTTTGAAACAGGTTCCATAATCCCTAGATGTCTCAGCCCTGACCCTTTGCTAAGGAGCATGACAGTACAAGGATTTCATGATATCAGAACTTATTACCTTTGCCTTGCAACAAAGACAAGCACAATGAATAATATATCTGCTTAAACCAACCTCAACTGTCAGATACTTTTCCCCTTCAAATCAAGACCTGCACACTTGCTGCATAAGCTTTGAAGATTAGTTGTTGATATCATCCCACATTAATATTCACAGCATGTTCATAAGCTTTAGACGTGTTTCCAGCGAGATTACAGGAAGCCACTGATATTATAATTTGCTTCCCAATTGCATTGTTTTAAGAGTTTTATGACATGAAGCTTTATCTTGAATTAATGATTATCAAGGGCATTATAACCCCCAAGCATTCCATACAGCAAATGAGAAATGGGATAGACAATAGCAATAACAGTGGATTAACTACTGTAAGGATAAATATGTTTGCTCGTAAACAATATGACAAACTCTGTTACAACTCGCAGGCAGACTTAAGTGCAATTATGTTCTCTAGCATTAAACTCTTACCCATACACTTACCCAAGAAGTGTCTCATGCAAAACGTTTTTAAATGAAAGTTATAAATTTTTACATCTTTCTCAAATTGACTTGGGTGGAAAGAGGAAATAATGTGGGTTAACAGTCCGATTCCAATAAAACAAGTACATGTTTTCAGCCAAGTAGTCACTTCCCTTTGGCTTTTATAGCAGATTAAGGAGCCAAATTAAGATTTTTTTTTTTTTTTGCTGAGAGCTCCTTAGAAATTATAATGCACCGTCAGGCTGTGGACAAAATCTCTAGCATGTGTTAATAGAGGAAAAAAACATTAATTTGGCCTTCCAATTATGGGATTTAGCAAACACATTGAGTACCATCTGCTGCACTGAAATTATGCCTTTCTATACATCAAGCGAAATGACCTACTGTGTGTCCTTTGATATACCTGGTAAAATGTAATGCTAATATAAATATCACAATGCATGCTGATGGAACAGCCACAATTTACCTATATTGTTTTTTATTGTAAAATTTGGATTGTTTGAAGCCAGTCTATAAATGAAAATGTGTCCATTAATTGGGTCATCTTTGTCAATGGCACTGACCGTCTCTATCACCTGTGGAGAAACACAAGAATAACATATATATGTTTTATTGTTTTCCATAACTGTGATGTTTTAACAGTACTATACAAGCAACAATATAATGATAAAAATACACTGCTCAAAAAAATTAAAGGAACACTTCGAAAACACATCAGGTATCAATAGGGAAAAAAATCATGCTGGATATCTATACTGATGTAGACTGGGTAATGTGCTAGGAACGAAAGGATGCCACATCGTTTGATGGAAATGAATTCAGACAATCCAAAAATCAAAGTAAAAAATTATGTCCATTTTGCCAAAATTTCATTACAGTAACTCATAATGAGACCACGGATGGTGTCCTGGGGACCTCCTCTCATATCTGGACCAGGGTATCACTGAGCTTCCGGACAGTCTGAGGTGCAACCTGGTGGCATCGGATGGATGAAACATAATGTGCCAGAGGTGTTCTATTGGATTTAGGGCAGGAACTGCCTACATGCTCTCACCACATGAGGCCGGGCATTGTCAGGCACCAGGAGGAACCCAGGACCCACTGCACTAGCATAGGGTCTGACAATGGGTTCAAGGATTTCATCCTGATACCTAATGGCAGTTAAGGTGCCGTTGTCTAGCCTGTAGAGGTCTGTGCGTCCCTCCATGGATATGCCTCCCCAGACCATCACTGACCCACCACCAAATCGGTCATGCTGAACAATGCTGAAGGCAACATAACGTTCTCCATGGCTTCTCCAGACCCTTTCATGTCTGTCACATGTGCTCAGGGTGAACCTGCTCTCATCTGTGAAAAGCACAGGGTGCCAGTGGCAGACCTGCAAATTCTGGTATTCTATGGCAAATGCCAATCGAGCTCCATGGTGCTGGGCAGTGAGCACAGGGCCCACTAGAGGACGTTGGGCCCTCAAGCCACCCTCAAGAAGTCTGTCTCTGACCAAACAATCAGAAACATTTACACCAGTGGCCTGCTGGAGGTCATTTTGTAGGGCTCCAGCAGTGTTCATCCTGTTCCTCCTTCCACAAAGGAGCAGATACTGGTCCTGCTGATTGTTTAAGGACCTTCTACGGCCCTGTCCATGTCTTACTGAGTATCTGCCTGTCTCCATGCCCTTGAGACTGTGCTGGGAGACACAGCAAACCTTCTGGCAATGGCACGTATTGATGCGCCATCCTAGAGGAGTTGGACTACCTGTGCAACCTCTGTAGGGTCCAGGTATCGCCTCATGCTACAAGTAGTGACACTGACCGTCGCCAAATGCAAAACTAGTGAAAAAACCGTCAGAAAAGATGAGGGAAAAATGCCAGTGGCCTCCACCTGTTAAACCATTCCTGTTTTGGGGGTCGTCTCATTGTTGGCCCTCTAGTTCACCTGTTGATAATTTCATTATCAACACCAAAGCAGCTGAAACTTATTTTTAATAGTTTAATAGACTTGTTAAAAGTTTTTTTTATTAAAAAGTGTTCCTTAAATGTTTTTGAGTAGTGTATATAATACTACTAAGATCACACATATATAACTAACAAAAAAAATAAAAAATGTTTTGTCCTAGAAATTCTCAGACAGATAACACATACCCTTTGTAACAAAAGACAGATATTTTAATTTTAAATAATATTTTTAATCACAAAATGAACATTCTTATCCGGAGTGATGGATATAATCAATACACAAGTAGAAAAAGCTTTTAAAAACACCAAAAGGGGCTAGCAAGATGCATTTCTGAATGACTAGTAATATTATTGCATTTCACAATTTTTTCCCACTACGTTTCCTTTTCTTTTGTTTCAACCAAAAATGTGGTTTTCTGTTAAATTGACAAGCTATAATTTATGATGAGTAAATATGCTTGAGTAGGTGAAATGAAGATCAAGCATGATATCCTCACCTGACCAGGATTTCCATTTTCACAGAGAAACACCTCCTTCTCTTTGGCAAACTGAGGTGCATTGTCATTGATGTCTAAAACTTTAATGGTCACAGTAGTTCTAGAGATCTGACTGTGGTTTCCTGAAACACAATGGAATAAATTAATGAATGATTGAGTGAACATACAAACAAATACATATATGAATGAATTAGTTTCCTGGAACGGGTTCATAGTTGCAGTGAGAAAAAATTCTGTTGATTATTCAACATGGTTGTATTATCTGCTCATATTATCCAAAGACATTTCTGAAAAAAAAATGAAAATGGGTTAAAACAAACAAACAAAATATCAAATCTTAGGCATGTACAACAATGTATTGCTGCCACCATGACAAAAAATAAACAAAGCCCAGTTGCTCATTATAACAAGATATGTATCTCTCATTATGGTGAGAAAAGCTTGTTTTATGTAAACATTATCTTGTTATAATGAGATATGTATGTTTTTATAACAAGAAAAAGGTTTCATGGAGGCTGAGTGGTACATACTAGGGATTCACAAATTTTCATCGGTGTGCTGGCAAAAAAAATCACAATGCAATTGCCCTGATTAAAATAGTTTTCACCCGATAATATTTGTAATGAACTTGGAACGCATTGTTTCTAATATCTGTGTATTGGTAGAATCTGATCTATTAATTTGTAATTACTAGTAGAGGCTGTGATGCCTGACCCGTCCGCTCCTCATGTGTGCCACGCCCCCTGATTACCCACGTGTGCTTCCCCGATTTGTTTCCAGCCCCGTCTGATTATGTTGCCCTGCTTTAATGTATTTAAGTCCTGGTCTCCCCTGTTTCCATGTCTGTCATTGACGTTACCTGCCGTTTGTCTATGCCTGCGTTTCCGTCCTGCCCGTATCCCAATTAAACCCTCGTTTGCCCCGTTTACCGCCTTCCTGCCTGGTCCTTCCTGCCCACCTGCCTTACCCGTATTCACGTGGCGTGACAGAGGCTCTATGCCTTTACTATTTAGAAATGTGGCCAATAATTTTTGATCAATAATTTTCCCATTATCTAAACTGTTTCTCAATCATGCTCTCTCATCTTTAGTTCTCCACTGCTGTCAGTGGCCAATTCTCTCTCTCTCTCGCTAAGTCTTGCATGTTGAATTTCATTGTCTTGAATCAAATCATGTTGAATTGCACTGAATCGCAATAGGGGTGAATCATATTGTATCGCATTAGTAGTTGCTTCAGTAACACTTCTCAAGAGGTACAAATAATGTAGTAGTACACTCTTACTTAATGTATTAATTAACCAGAAACTAATCGTTAGTTATGTACTTTCCCCATGTTTGTTCATCATTAATTGGTAATAACAATTTGTGTACCATGCAGTTACTTTGCTCCTGATTTGTAGTTGAGTAGTAACTGGGTTACTAAGTGATTTGTGCCCCCTCAAGTAAAGTGTTTACCATTGCTTCATATGTATTTTGAAAATATCGGATTAGTAGCAATGCATTGTAATGTGTACTGCATCGGCCTTCAGTGATGGAGATGTGCATCCCTAGTGTATAGACAGATTTTTTGTTTACAAACATTACTCTTTGCACCTGCATCCAAGGGGAAAAACCACTTTGGCAGCCGGTTAAAAGATTAGTCAGCCATTGTCATCAGCGCAGATTTCTTATGGCAATATACCGGAACCACGATGGGGAAAGTCAAGATGTAGAATGGTAGACTGTATTTAACACCAACGTGCCACTGAACCCTACCACTGCACCTCTAGACCCAGGGTGGCAAATGAATGAGTTTCAGCCCCTCACTCACTCGCCATCCTCCTATTTCTTCACCCTTTCCTCACTACAGCCCATCTCTCCCCTGCTTCATCTTCTGTCCCCTATGCTATAGAAGAAAGTACCTCTAAAATTTGAAGCCCCACTTCTCCCCATCGACTTTGTATCCCTCTGAACCAAGTAAGTATAGAACTATGGAAGTTCAACCCAAGCATGGTCTGGATAGGATGAACCCAAGGGTGCTCAAAGAATGTCTGCTTGAATGTCCAAAGAACATCCAAAGAATGTAGAATTTTTCAACACACATTGACCCTTTCTTTGAGCATTCAGAAAGTATCAGTACACATGATGTGTGACCCACAGCCCCTGTGGATTACAGATTTTAACATATCATAAAAACGATCGAAAGGCTATTATTTAAACAACTCAATGCTTCAGTCAAGGACCACTTGGACCCTCTCCAGTTTGCCTGGTGCATATAGTGATAGACAATAAAATGATCTTCGTGCTCCACAGGACCAAATCCCACATAGTGTATGGTCACAATCATATTCTTTGATTTCTCCAGAGCTTTCAAAAAATCCACACTGTCTGACTGCAACTCAAGGAGGTACAGGTTGGTGCCCCAGCAGTCCTTTTGCACATCACTCGTATTTCAAAGAACATTTTAATTAATTCATTACCAACAATAACTTCATTTATAATTATCATGATCATTGATTACCTAACAAATATGAATTAACGTCTACTTATTTATTTATGTTTAATTTTTTTGTTATATTTCTATTTTCTTAGCACTCCTGCAATGTGCTGAATGTGGTGCTGTGGTGCCAGGAATCTTTTCTCTTTCGATGCAGTGCGGAAGAATTATTCAATAGTCTAAGGGCTCTGTTTTCCTTTAATTGCATAAGACAATATTTAAATCTTTGATTTGAACAGTAATGTGCTTGTCTTTCTAAACCTTCTAACATTAATACTTCTAAAAATGAAACAAACAAAAATGAAATAATTTGTTTAAGCTTTATTCCCTAGTACAGTCGACCATACAAGGCATATTAAATAGACTTTTGCATATTTTCATTTTCTATAATATGCTTCAAAGACTTTTTCCCCAAGTATTTCAGTTCCCTTGATCCCAAAGGTTATTTTATCTCCTTTGAACACTTGCATGATTGTATAATATTCTATGAATGTGAGTATTTGTTTATTGCAGAAATCTTAATGCACTTTCTTTTTATGTTTTTGCGATACAAATTGAACTACTGATCTGTTCAACTCAATTACTGCTCAGGGGATAAAGTAGCAGTTTGGAATGTGAATCCAAACACTAATTCCCAGAAGCACGGATGCATTCAAACAATGCTTTAGCTTGAAACCATTGGAATACATTTAAGAAAAAAAAGAAAAACAACTTAAAAAGCATACTTACTGACTTCTGTTGCTGTCACAGTGATGTTATGCCACATGTCCATCTCCCTGTCCAGTGGTTTGGCCAGCATTATCTTTCCATTGTCAGTGTTTATGTTGAATTGCCTTTCAAGGTCTGTGTGACGATCAATTAAGTATCTGCCAAATAAACAGTCTTGTCAACAGTGATTGTAAATTGTGCATTCACTTCACTATTCAATTAAAAATGATTCCCAAAGTTCCTCCACCCCACCCCACCCCAACATTCACTTTTCATAAGGTTTAGCCCACAGTTATTAAAGTTCTGAGCAACCAATGACTAACTTTGTCTTTGTAAATAATATAGGCTTTTGACTGCCTAAATACAATATTACTCATGCCAATTTCGATAGAATAAGGCTAGTAAATTTTAAATGCACCTTCCTCAAGCCATCATTTTGCCTTTCCTGTAAATGTGCTTCTATGAAGTGTTCCTTCTCATCTCATAATGAAGCATAAAGGATTTATGCAATGCAGAATTCAGCATATATAGTGTAGGGTTATTCTGCCACACATCGTAAGCAAAGATACTAATCTGCTCACAGTGTATTATTTTAAATTGGGCAAATGTTTTCTTTTTTCTCATGTTTCATGTAGAACAAATAATTTGAACTTGAAATTGCTGGGAAAAGGCATACAGTTTACATTTTAATCATAAGAACAAGTATCTCATCTCAGTCTGATTTACACAGAATAGGCAAAGAGCTTATACTGTACAGCTTCTGGTATAGAGAAAAAAATAAAACAAAAATTAAATTAAACACATGACTAATTACCACAGCTCAGAATGTTCCAAATGTGGAAACATCATCCATGACAGTTTAGAAATAGAACAGAAGCTGTAAACTAATCAGTGTATTGTCACGAATGGATATCTCTCTCAAGACATTAAGCAGACAGCAGGAGTCACTAGGGAGCTGGTTCCAGGAGAATGAGAATATTTAATTCTGGCTTGGTAGTTTTATTAACTTTCTTTGTGACGATAAATGATTTTCAAACTCAAAAAAGTAGCAACATTTTCTAATGGTATCATTCGTAAATAAATAACTGTACTCACATGCTGAATACCTGCAGTTTTTTTTCTCTAAACCAAAAATATTTCTGGGAACATATACATTGCATCTCCTCAAACTTATACAATCTCTGTATATTCCATAGACTATATGTAATGACCTGCCCATCATGTCTGCCTGACCCTGCTGCCTCCTCCCTGTCATGGCCCTGATGAGCCATGCTTGTTTGTTGTCCCTTGGTAGTCTTTGTATTTAAGCACCTGTTTGTCTCGTCAGCCCCAGTCCGGTTATTAACTTCTACTTTCCTGTTGCCTGTGTCGTTCCCTATACCAGTCGTCCCATTTTGACATCTTGTGGTCCTATTTGGTTAGGTATTTTTCAGTTTTTTTGTTAACTTTACCCTCGCACTCGAGTCCATTGTTTCGCAAGTGACAAAATTATTCAAATATATGAACATTCAGTAATGAGCAAGAAGTGTACTTATAGATTATAGGAAAAATAGATGACCGCATTACATGTCTTACCTTCTCATTGGACAAATATCAACATAGAAGAAAATCAGGATTACAAAAAAGATAAATCACTAAAGAATGGAAAAGTGGCCTAGAGATAAATAAATTGATGGATAAATAAATGTGAAAACAACCTTCTAGTTGCCAGAAACAAAGGTTTATATTTTACAACTATGACAGATAACTGAATAATATGCAAAGCGTATTCTACAAAAAAGGAAATCATAAGTGATATACAGTAGGAATTCATAGTATGCAGTCTTGTGTCTGCAATTGTTTGTAATGATTGGTTATATTTTTTATTTTATTAAATGTTATATATTTTTCTCCTGCTTGTTGTAGTTCCCCGTTTCTGATCCCCCATGAACCTGTTTACCCTCTGTGACGCCCGGCTCGTCCGATCCTCGTGTGTGCCACGCCCCCTGATTACCCACGTATGCTTTCCTGATCTTGCCCAGCTGTGTCCACTTATTTTCGCCCAGTCTCGTCTATTTCAGTACATGTCTTGCCTTAGTTTCTAGTCCGTCATTGATGTTAGTGAGTCTTCGAGCTGTTCTTCTATCCTGCCCGTCCGGATCCTTTAATAAATCCCCAGTTTTCCCCGACTTGCGGTTCCTTGCCTGCTTCCTGCTCACTTGCCTGCCCGTGCGCTTACCCGCCTTCACCGCGAACTCTGACACCCTCCCTGTTCAATGAAAACCCGTTTCTAATTCGTCAACATGCCTGCCCTCAAGTCCTTCGTCCTTTCTATCGTGACAAAAGGCTTCTTGCACCTTTATATAACATTGTGCCACTCTGTGAATAACGTTGAAATAAAGATCCAGGAAGCCATAAAACATGTAAGCCTTCATTCAGAGACAGATGTGATATGAGTCAATAAATTGAGACAGTGTACTGTATATCTGGCACATTATAGAAATCTTAGACCAACCAGAAAATTAATTTGATTGAAGTTGCACCATTAGTCTACAATTATACTCAGTGATTAGTACATTGCTGGAGTCACAATCATATTCTTAATGATTAAGTGGTCAGTGGAATAACATCATTAACATCTGTACTTCGGAAAAAACATCATTAGCATCCGCTAAACATTCTTTTAACATCCATGTAAGCAACTTTAATGATTAGTAGGTGGAAAAGAGAATATACAAGAAAGAATATTTAAGGATATTTAAGTTACGAATGCACCTTATCCACGAATATGCTTAAGGATGCATTTTAAGGATATTGCTTTTTGCAAAGAGGTTTGAGAGTCAGAGTTGTTATAAGAATACAATACAATGCATTACAAAGAAAATGTTCATTTTCTTTTTATTTGAAAAGAAAGTTCTCTTATCAGTGTCACCCTAAGAAATTTCACTAGCTTTCCCTATTATTTTATTGGAAAAATGACTCAAGATTATGAGGAATTCTACCAAGGGAATTTCTGTCTTCTGTTTGAGGTGTCTAGCTGTTTATCACTTTTACAAAATGAATGGCATACAAATGAAAGTTCAGCCTGTGTCAAATGTGTGTCACAGAACATTATCCTGTAAACCTCTTGGGTCCTTTTTGTAGGCTTCAAGTTTATTTATTATTGTTATTCATAGTTCAGAATATACTCCACATGTTCAGTTGTTTTTACTGAAATTAATTTAATAATTTTAATAGTCTTTCAGTGTTGGAAATAAAGCCTCATGTCCATGAAATTAATTTTTTTTTCTTTAATCAAACTTTTAGCCAATTTATAAAAAATGTGCATATATATTATTACTTTTTGCCTGATTTAATTGCATGTTGTGTGTTTTGAAATACTTTATTATCTTAAGAGAACAAAAAGCAGATGTTTCTGGCATGGCACATCTCAAGAACGATGTAAGTCATAAGGGTGAAGAAGATCAGCAGCAATTATTGGGAAAATACTGAGGCTGTGTAACCAGAACAAACTGGCACATCGATATCCTGTATTTCTTACTGCACTCAGTCATCTGTATTATATCAAGTCTGTTTAGTAATGCCCCTGAACCACAGCAAGTCACTGGAGAGTTCATGAAATGCCAAAGTGAAAAGGAAAATTGTCTGTATAACCTTCACTAAAGGTGCCCTGATGATATTTCTTAATGCAAGTCAAATAACAGGGATGCAATTATAGATGAGTCACTCACAGTATATTTTCTTTTGTCTCCTGAATTATATTATGTCTGATTATCGTAGTCAGGGTCAGGGCAGGGCAATGGGGGCTGGAACATATCCAAGGCAACACAGGGCACAAGGCTGGGTTACACCCTGGACAGGATGCCAGCCCATCACAGGGCACAAGGCTAGGGTACACCCTGGACAGGATGCCAGCCAATCACAGAGCACAAGGCTGGGGTACACCCTGGACAGGATGCCAGCCCATCACAGGGCACAAGGCTGGGGTACACCCTGGACAGGATGCCAGCCCATCACAGGGCACAAGGCTGGGGTACACCCTGGACAGGATGCCAGCCCATCACAGGGCACAAGGCTGGGGTATACCCTGGACAGAATGCCAGCCCATCACAGGGCACAAGGCTGGGGTACACCCTGGACAGGATGTCAGCCCATCACAGGGCACAAGGCTGGGGTACATCCTGGACAGGATGCCAGTCCATCTGCATGTTTTTTTATGCCTATGAATTTTTAAAATGCATCTTTTCTTTTAATGAAAACACGATCTTACATTTTTGTTTGTGTATGAGAAGGCCTGTGTATGATTACTACTGCCGCAAATTACTCACCATTGTAATGGTATATGTTATATAGACCTGGTAAGGAGCTGTATGTATTACTGGGATTTTCTGTATTTATAGGTGAAAAGTCATGTCTCACCTGATAGAGCTATCAGAGGAATCTGGGTCATGGGCAAACACCTGCCCAAGGATTGTGTTAACGGAAGCATTCTCATGGACCTGCAGAAGATAACCAGCTGACGAGAATACAGGTGGTTCATCTGAGTCCTCCACTGTAATCTTCACCGTGGCTGTATCTCTGAAAGGTCCTCCACTACTAAATCGAGGGTCCATTATAATGTTGGTCGCCTCAACCTTCAGAGTGTAGGATTTTTTGCTCTCGAAGTCCAAGGGCTGTTTTTGAGTGATGATGAAAAGTTATTAATTGTAAAAAGAAGCGCAGATTTTTAAAAAAATAATTAAATAAAAACAAAAGCAGAAAAAAGGAGAGAGAAGGTGATATATTCACTGATGATGAACATACTTTATACATCTATATAATCAAGCATGGTGATTACAGAATCATGTTGAGTGTTCAATCTGGTCCTCCTCTTGAATGCTTATCAGGAGTGAAAAGATTAGTGAAGTACACATAATTCATGAAAACCCTTCATCTGGAATTGGGACAAGTATAGTGAAATTTACATACCATATCTTCGTTTTTAAAACACACAAACACAAAGGTGTGAAGGTCTGGGGGGCGTCGGGGTAGTGTTACTGCAATATGACTATTAATTGAATCACGGGACTCAAATCGGTAGCCTCTTAATTATAGGAACATAAACCTAACCTGGTGAGCCACAGACCACCCCAAGTATTGGCAACCCAGTTCTGAGTCTGAAAATTGTGAAATTAACACACAGTGCCATTTATTAATATTTCATTTTTTGTAAAAAAGGGTTCCTTTTAGTTTCACTTGAATCATTGTGAAACTTCTCAGTATTTTAGAATGTTTGTTATCAATAGCAATTTTAATGTTTTGTTTTAAATCCTCCAAAATGTGTCAAGTAACTTGGGAGCTTATTAACACACACTGACATTCTTTCACTTTTTTTGCTAATATACAAATGATCTCTATATTGCTTTTGTAAACTACAATATCTGTTTCAGTTTGTCTGTGCACTAGTTAGTTGGTATGTCATATTAGTAATATATACAATGATTTTATTTTTATGGGCAATAGACATCAACAAGTGTTTTATATACATACACACACACACACACACACACACACACACACACACACACACACATATATATATATATATATATATATATGTGTGTGTGTGTGTGTGTGTGTATTATGTGTGTACATGGATTCAACCAGAGGGCCAAAAAGTAATATGCATACTAAATGGCACCATGACTAATGACTCAATTCAAGTTATTCTGGCTCCAATCTGAAATCTTTGTGAATAGCTCAGGGCTGGACTCAATCTTAAATGATCAATAAATAGTGGTGCTTCACAAAAATTCCAGTCCAACCTTACAATAAGGTTACATTTAATTAACTTGATTTCTTTTCTATCACTGTATAACTTCCACACTTCTTCACCTGCATGAAATCCTCTTAGATTTTTTTTTCTTAGAAATTGTGCTTGAATGTTTTTTTTAGTTTAATTTTATCTATTTGCAGCCTTAGTTCTCTCCCCTCATGTTTCTCTGCAATGTGTCACTCTGAACAGCCATTGTTCCAGGTAGACCTATAAATACTACAAGGGTCTCATTATGTCCATCTTGTCTAATTAGCATTCATGACATTCCAGCACTTCTCCCAATCACCCACACTGGGATGAACTGCAGAGCCTGTTTCATAACATACCGTTCATAACAAGTTCAACGTGAACAGCCCTTGACCTGCACGGATCCAAAGATTTTCATTAGGATGCCTGGGCTCATCGTGTACTTGCTTTGTGTCCTCCTGTTATGCAAGGAGAACTTTTTCACAGTATTTAACTCCCTTGAATATAGTTACATGAAGTTTTTACATGTTCAATGTATTGGCATATGAATGAGTACGCAGAAGGCATACTAGGGAACATCAAAGATGGATTTGGTCTGCTAGGAGAACAGCAGCACAACCATTCACAGCCCCACAGCGGCCTGAGTAGTTAAAGATAAAAGGATTTGCACCCTGAAAAAAAACTTCTAACTGTGCCTCTGCAACCTAGTTTATATCAACGTTTTTAACTTTGAGGATCTTTCATAATTTGCTCCAAATATTTGATAAGAGTTTACAGATGTTTGCTGCAGGCTCTCCAAAATGTTGCATTTTAAGCTTACTGTTTGGGACAATTGGTGTCAGATGGATTACAGAAAGTCAGTAGACAGTAAATGCCCTCCATTTGTTACGTTCATATATGACTTTTTTTTCTTTTTTTCCTCCTCCAAATAATTATCTGTTTATGATACAAGACAGTGTGAGTGATGGCTATAGGTTCAAAGAAAGAAAGCCTGGGGACTGGTTCAACAAATTTCTACAATTTCTTTACCCATGTAGCAGACCTTACTCTGGTCTGTGACAATGCGCATTATGGCATGATGGAAAATGCAGCCTATTTTGGAACTCTGGATTGAAATGATACTCAATCTATACCAAGGTTTCATCCTGTTTTAATTCTATGTTTAGAACAGTAGCTAATTCATGCAGTTGAGCAGAACATTATGCATGAAGGCCTAGATTAATCTGTGAAATGGAATAATGTCTAATAACAAATAAATTGCTAGTATTTTTGTTATTTACTCACATTATTATTTACAGCGATTCTTACAGTACAGAGTCCTGAATTTCACAGAAATGTTTATTCCTATGAAAGTTATTATGGAATATTCATGATAGCTGAGACTTTATGAGGCCTGAAAAAACCCATGAGTTCTGCAATGATTCCCTTCACTGTGGAAATCTTGCCAGTGTTGATAATCAAAAGAAGTTTCTTTCAACATAATAACATTTTCATTGGTTGATCAAGTGGAAGTGTAGCTCCAGATGCAGTCAACCATGACAAATGTAGAAATATTTAAACCTTCTCCAGAAACAGATAACGTGATCTGTAACTGTCCACAGAACTGTCCGAGAAATAATATCACCATTACTGCTTCCAGTAATAAGTTGTTGCTATCACATTCTACACTAGGTTGTATTGCTTATAATCATGTTATCTGCAAAGTATATTTAAAAATCAAAATTTCAAGCACTGATATATAAAAGAATAATATAGCAAAATGAGAGCTTGAAAGGGACAAAAGTGCTCAGTATGTGGCTCAGTGAGTTTGGACGCTGTGTCTGTGATCTGAAGGGCGTTGGTACAAATCAGAGTAAGCAGAGTGATGTCACCGTTGGGCCCCTGTGCAAGGCCCATAACCCCTAATTGCTCTGCTTTCGGTTGTACGGCGCTCTGGATAAGAGTGCCTGCTGAATAACAAAATTGTACATGATTTTTAAAAAGGTTATTGTAGGATGTTCCTTCAAATCATTTTAGAAGCTTATTTCATTCCTTGTTAAATGTCTTTATATTCTGAATTTGACTGATTCTTATTAAAATAATTCTTCAATCCTTGAAGTCTTCTGTTCCGCAATGGGGTTAGAAAAGACATTGAACCAGCTAAAATGTTTCTTAGAATGTGTGTACTCATGCAGTTCCACTCTTTGAAATGATAAAAATGTGAACACTGTATTCATGTTATGTAGCTTAATTCATTTCTATATTTACAAATATTTAAATAAACTAATAAACACATCATAGTCCTAGTAAAAGTGAATATGTGATTAACCGTGTTGATATCATATACACTACCAAAAAGTGTGTTTGCATGTTCTAGAATCCACATCGCTCAGCAATATCTGTGCTATGATGTGGGTAGTGCCAAAACTTAGAATTTACCTTCTTTAGCTGAAGAATTCCCTCTTGTGTATAAGGATCTGTGGTTATCTCAAAAACATCCTTCCCATCTCCATCAATGATGCTGTATGCTGATTGTGCATTTTCTCCAATATCCCTGTCATTTGCCTTCACTCTCCCTCCAGACTTCTCCAGGCCAAGATCCTCTGGTATAACAAATTCATATATACCTGTCAGGAACCGAACCACAGACAAGAATCTCAGTAACGTACGGTGCTTTACTTCCTGTAAGAGCTTCAACAATTGAACATTTATAACTCCATAAAATGTATTGCACCAGTACATACATCATATGTAATATAATATCATATATTATATAATAAATATTAAAAAATATATGTTATTAATTAAATATATATTATTGTGAGCACCCCTCCCCCCCGATGTGTTTTTATACACAACAAACATTGTCATTCATCTCCCAGATAAGCGGCTCGGTATGGTAGAGTAATTAATGCTGTTATCTTTATAAATGGGAATGACCTTACTTTTTGAGAATTTGGGTGGGTTATCGTTGACGTCGCTCAGGGTGACGGTGACTGTAGCTGTACCTGACAAACCTCCCATGTGCCCCCCCATGTCCTTGGCTTGAATGACAACCAGGTATTCTTCCCTCATTTCTCGATCCATCCCATGAAGTGCAATTTTAATAACAGCTGAAATTAAATGAGGTTCTTACACTCCAGTGTAATGTCTCATCCAATATAAAAACCACCACCACGATGATAATATGTGTAAGATGACAATAGTATATTACATAATTTCATTAGTACTGAAGTATCTAATGAAATATTAAAATACGTTTAATACATATTAATCATATTAAAGTTACTACAGGCAGTTGCAGGAGAACACTTGCAAAGACAGTATATATCCCTCCATCTTCCAATCACCTGTACAAGACAGGGTTGAAGGTTAGATTTTAGTGCGGGTCTTTCTATTTAGAGGCTTTCGGTCAATTTACTGGACAGAATTCGCCACTGCTGACTCACCTTGCTTACCCTGCCATGTTATTCAGGCTGTGGCGTGTTCTGTGTTCTGATATTTTCAAATGATCTTGTGTACAGAGTGTGCAGAGTATTTACTGTGTTGTCACAGAGATAAATTTAAGACTCCCTGTGTAATATTGCAGGGGCCTGCAAATGTACACAGTAAAGATAAAAATCTATTTCATCAAACAAGCAGAAACTCCTGGACATAGAGATAACTGAGACAAAACTAATGATTTAATATACTAGTATACATTATGACATTACTGCATGCATGCAGTATACACACACACACACACACACACACACACACACACAGTACTAATACCTTACTATAACCAATTTAGTTTTCTTTGATGCAAAATCAAGAAAAAGTAATAGGCGAGAATGTAGCCAGTTCCTTGCACACCATCATTGTCATAAAAACTGAACCAGTTTTAAAACCGAAAAGAGAGAGGAATGACTTCCTTCTGTGCATATCCATTCTATCACTCTAATCTTTAAATATTGCCTGCTATTTATGCAAAACCATGACTATCAAACTGGAAAGAAAGACAAAACATTCATTTCCTGTCCATTAGCTAAGTGATGAACTGGAACACGACATTTGCTCATTAATCATATGTGATTAATTTCCTGTGTTACTGGAGGCATCAAATAGAAGCTGGTGGCTGTTTCATTAACATTAATTAAAACATCTGCCTCAAATGAAAGATCCATCAGCAGTTACTTAATAATTGTGCATATTATGTTGTGGTAAGAGAACTTGTGTTAAAAGAGAAGTTGTTTTCTTTGGTGTTATTTGTATTGCATGTTCCCCAAAAGCACTGTGAGTTCTCACTATTTCATCTATTTAATTATATTTATTGGTTTGTGTGTGTATTTGCTATGCAGGTAGGTATAATATATATATTATTAGTTTCTTCCCATATTAGGAAATGACATATCTGAATGGTTTGTGATTGTGTGTGTATGTGCGCATGTGTGTGTGAATTATGTTTATTTTACATTGTGGGGAGCAAATGATCCCTCAAACCTGTTATCCCCACAAAGATCTGTAAAATCAAAAAACCAAAAATGCTAAAACTCTCTTTTTTTTTTCGATTAATTATGGTTATGGTTAGGGCTACGTAGGGGTTATGGTCATCATGTTGAGTTTTTCCCATAGAAATGAATGGATAGTCCCCATAAAGATATAATTACATACCTCTGTATCCCCACAATGAAATAAAAACCTGTTATTTTAATGTTGTGGGTACGACTTTTAATAAAAAATCAGTGTTTGTAATCAAAAAACTTAAAATGCCAAAAGTCTCCTATTTCATTTGCTTACTTATGGGGTTAAGGTTGTCATTGGTAGGATTAGGGTTTTGCCTATAGAAATTAATGGACGGTCCCTGCACAGATATGAATACAAGCATGTGTGTGTGTTTGTGTCCTGTGAGTAGGGAGTACAATGAATTGAGTTTCCATGTTTGCGCTATGTTTTCTATTGGTACTCAAATAAATACATTTTATCATTCAATCATTACTTTTTAAATTTAACAATTGTTCTAGGTCACTGATCTGAAATTAACATTGATATACAGATGTGTTTCAGTGTCTCTTTT